>NC_143421.1:7675000-7975000 GCF_059467195.1 Physcomitrium patens
CTTCAACCTAGAGGATATGTCATACAAAAATATATTATAGAAAAAATACATTGTGCCAACAAGTAAGAATGAGAGTTAGGTTGTCAAATTAATAGTAACAATATTATTCATGACTAATGATAATTACTTTTATATTAAATATGTTGTAATAACATTTATTCAGTAGAAATCAACACCTATCTAGGAAATAATAGGACTACATCTTTTATTGTCAAAATATATAAAGTAATTTTCAATAACTTGCATAATCACTAATTTCATTCTAAGATCTCAGTAAAAAAACACTATTACACTAATCTAACATTTCTAACTACATAAAATAAGTTGTGATTATATGAACATACTATGTCACTAGTAACAATAGTTATAGCTTCAACTACACTATGGCATGTGATTGTACTAAATTGCAACAAATATTACTATAAATCCATGATTAAATAAAAACAAAACTTTATCACTACAAATAACATATAGTCAATAAATAATTAGAAGAAAATAAAGAAAATAAATATTCATAATCCATAAATAATAAGTAGGTTATAAATATCCCTTTTACTTTTTCTAATTATTAATATCAAAGCTCCTTTCACACTAGCAAAATTCTAAAACATCATTTTTTATAAGATATTTTGACAATATGAGTAAAAACTCTTTCATTGTCTTTTAAACACCTAATACATTTAATATACTTGTAACAAGATCAAAGATTAATTGAAATAACTTCCAATAGTGAGATCAAATACTCCATTTGCAATCTTATTAAACAATCATCATACAAATCATGGTAGCAATGCATTACATGTGTCTACATAATATGCATTTTATTCTAATTGAAATTTGAGAATCTTCGTATCAATCTTGCCATAAATGTTTTACAAGTGATATGGTGCACTTCTATATACTTATGTTAACTCAATATATAACTTAAAAGTCATATTCTATCAACATTAAAATCTATTTTGTAAGCTTTTATCTTAGCTTGTTTGACTTCATCAATTATCTCAATGGTTGATAATTTGTTATTAGAATAAACACTCTTTTATAAAAATAACAAAAAAAATTATAAATTTTTTATATGACTATTGAAATATAATTCACTCTCATAAAAATTGTATTGAATTTTAATAATGTTGTTAGATCAACCATCATAAGCTATAATAAACTATTTTCCTTCATTATTTATTTAAATTAATAGTCTATTAATATTTAAAATATTCCAATCAATATGAAGTTGATAAGAACTTCTAATAAAGAAGCTTTTAAAAATTAGTGTTTATATTAAAATTTTATTTAATTTTATAAAAAATGAGTTGTATTCTTCTCTTTACATCTAAGATTGGTCATTATTTTTTTACATAGTTAAAGTTTTTGTAATTGCACTAAATTACTTAATAAATATTCTATAATATAATCTAGTCCTAAAAATGCCCTCAATTAATTCACATCATATACTCTTGGCATTGAAACTATAAGTACCACTATTACAAGCCATTATATCTATTTTTGTAAGAATTATCATATAATCAAGATGCCTTATCTTGTCAAATCAAAACTTACAATTGTTAGGATAAAAATAAAGCTATGAAGTTCCAAACTTACAAATGTTTCTTGCATAAGCTTTTGATATTTCTTAAGATTCTAATTAAAAATAAATATATTATTAATATAACATCCAAAAAGTCCAACATTAACTACACCTTATTTATTACACATTAAAACCATGCTAGTACTTTCTTCAAACCAATTAGTAAAGGATTCCATTAGTAAAGCCAATCTTTGCCATTTTCATCTAATCTCTAAATCATTTTTATTTATTTATTTATTTATTACTAATTCTTTTGTCAAGTTAATATTAATTCAATTAAAGATCTAAAGCACCAAATAACTCTAGCATCATTGCCAATCTCATAAACTTCTTTTTATCCAGATATAACATAATGGTCTTACTTTGTATATTTATTTATTTTATAATAGTTTCTACATATTTGTTTCATTGTCTAATTTCTATATGTATTATTTTTTGATAGTGTTATCATAGTTAATGAATATTTAGATTAAATAGTAACAATTTTTTGAAATTAGTATTAATGAATTCTTTTGTATACACTTAAATAATCTTTCATGCCAACTTAGTGTACTATTATGGCTTATGATTTACGATTTAGGACTTAGAGTTTAGAATTTAGAATTTAAAATAGTTTTGCTATGATATATATTAAAATCACTAATTTTTGTGTAGAAGTTTAAATGTTTAAAGGCAACCTATTAACACTTCAAGATGCTTATTCTCTATC
The DNA here is from genome assembly GCF_059467195.1 of Physcomitrium patens. Classification (NCBI taxonomy): domain Eukaryota; kingdom Viridiplantae; phylum Streptophyta; class Bryopsida; order Funariales; family Funariaceae; genus Physcomitrium; species Physcomitrium patens. The sequence continues at coordinate 7,677,295 of NC_143421.1, forward strand.
TTTTCTATTAAAAGTCATATACATATTCTTTTAATTTAATTTCCAACTCTTTTTATTTTTTATTTTTACCATGTATTAATTTAGAAGGACATGAAATTAATAATTAATAATATATGGAGCTTGATGCTACTTGTTTTAAGATGTTGTTGATTGATTTTTCAAATTTATTTAATATAATGGCTTAGTTATATGATTTTAGTATTGATTACATATCATTTAATGCATAATAGTTAAGTTTTTTTTCTAGGAATAATCATGATGAAAAAAAATGTTTAAAAATTAAAGTTGTGAAGATGTTGCAAATTAATTATAGTTTAATATTGATAGTTGATTCTAATAGTTTGGTATTATATAGAAACCGAGTCAATATTCTTATTTTTTCTATATCATAAGTATTTGATTATTTAAGTGAAAAATTATGTCAAGTTTAATTTTTTGGTATAAAATAGGAGATTTCTATTATAGTGCCTAAAATGGATTTCTTCATAAAACATTATTATGCAAAAATGGACCCTTCTATTCATTTAGATATATATATTTTGACTATAAAAATAGATTTTTTTAAAAAATAAATTTTACTTTTTTAAAAAAATTAATAACATTCAATTAGAAAGTCAAAGATTTGTAGCAAGACAAGTATATGAGAGATGCAATATGCAAAGATGTACTCATTTTCTTTTAAGCCAAAGATAAAAAAAAAAAAATGTAAAATCAAAGTCAAAATCTATCAAAAGTTGTGCCATACAATATTTTTTGTCATGTAAAAACAAAATGTAGATGATATATCCATGATAACTTGCAAAATGAGCAATAAATTAAATTAAATGCAACACATGTTAATAATATGAGAAAGAATATTAGAAGATATGTATAGGAAATATTTTTTAGGTATTAGATTGGAATATAGATAACATTCATTATATTATGTATGTCAAAAAATGAATAATGATAAAAAAGGACTAAAAATCTCAAAAAAGATTTTGTAACCATAAGTTTTATAAATCTTAAAATCCTAAAAATTCCAATCTTGGTATTATAGTACAAATAAGATTTACATAAAAAGTAATTATATTTAGAAAAATGATAAAGTAATTCAAATTTTTACTAAATCAACCTACATGTTTAAACCATCATTGTACCCTTTCAATCCCATTTCTATTCCCAGCCATTCTTCTATTCCAACCATTGCCCCCATTCTTAATGTTTCTATCATCCCTCTTCTATCTTTAGTAATGGTTGAGAATGGAGAATGGCTAAGAATAGAGATGGAGTTGAAAAGATACAATGATGGTTGAGATAGAGTGAATCACTTTAGTAAAAATTTGGGTCGCTTTATCATTATTTATTACCACAAAATAAATAAATTCAGTTCTAAAGTTTTATTCACTCATATTTTTGAATATTTATATTTTTAGAGATTTTTCATTGCACCGTTAAACTTATAAGTATCAAAAATAAAAGAAGAGAGGTAAGCCAAATTTCAAGTTTAAATAAAAGAATAAAAAATTAACCTAAACATCTAGGATACCTTTATAATCTTAAATTCTAAATCCTAAACTTAGTCATATAAGTATACCATGTGGCTATTGAAACTTGTTACATAAGTCTTTTACTTTTGAAAAGTTATATTAAAAGTATCTTACAATGTGATGTTTGAAGTACATATTTTGTAATCCTCAAGAAGCTTTTACAATAATTTATTGGTAACTAATATACATATTTGGAAGCAAAATAATGCCACTCTTAAATTTTGGATGTGTGCTTTAATATAGATAAAAAACGTATTTTGTAAATTTTTTTAAAAAAAATATAATAAGTCAAAAAATCTGTCCAAAATCTTTGTTTATATTTCTACACCTCATATACTTTAATGGAATAAATTACAATAGCCAAAATCTAAAATTATTTTGTAAAAAAATATACAACATTAAATTACATAAAATCTATCTATATACAAATTTTATCTATTAATTATGCTTAAGATACTATATATCACAATATAAGATGTTTTCAATAAGTGCAATCAATTCATTATTTAACATAGTTCTCTAATGTCTAAAGTTAAAAATGATAATCTTATTCAATCTTAATTTTAGAGACAATATATTGTATATTTTTGTATCAATGGTTGATCAATTATTCTAGTTCTTAGGACTTCTGAGTGGCTTAGGCTACCTAATCATGATAAGATATTATCCAAAATTAAACCAATTTTAATATTTGACACATCTAATGCCTCTCCTACAACTTGAGCAATTTTTTATTTTTATTTTTTATTGAGATGAATATATTGCAATGTATACAAGAAAATGCCTAAATGTACCTAATATGGTAATTAAGAATTAACTAAAAAAAAATTATATTCTAATGGTTGATATCAAAGTATTTTTTTATAATGTGACTAATTTCACCTTAGAATTTGCAAAAGTTCTAAGCATTATAATGTACACATTACCTATTTTATCAAAATCAAGATCAATAGATATTGATATAATCACTATAGGAAGAAAAATAAAAAACTTCAATAAAAAAAACATGTCTCATATCTTATATTTTTTGTTAGGAGGAGGATGTATAGGTACACTCTTCAATGCATTATTTTTCTTAGCATATTTTCTTATTGAACGTAAAGCATCTTTTCTAATCTATTAATTCTACATAATAAATTAAATTTTAGAGTTTAGAATTTATTAATAAAATCTATGTATATATTTTTGTGTCAATGGTGTCAAGCTTATCCATCAAAATATTGGATAATAATCTTGCAATCCAATTATAATTAAATTTAATAAAAAATATATATCTAAGACCTTATAAATACAAACTATACTCTCTAATTTATATGCTTGTCATAAATTAGTGACTAGCATAATTTCTACAATATAACTTGTTGATTGTGTATTAGTCATATTAGTATGACTAAACTATCTTATTATGCCTATAATATATATAGTGATTTCTTCCTTTAAAATCAAGGAACTACAATTTAATAAGGTGGTAGATTCTATCTTTGTAGTTGATTGAGGCAATGTAGTTAGAAATCTTGTTGATATCATTTATGTCTTTTTAATTGAAATTTTTGAAAGTTAGTATTAAATTTTAATTTAACTTATCTGAGACTCTCTAAAATTAATCAATCTTGAAGTAATTGTTTAGAGAGTTTTTTTATCTACTAATTTACACTGCTACATTTTAGACTAGCTGCAACTTCTAATGCAATTAAAGAACTTTTACAATCAACCACCATCTCAATCATGTCTTTTAAAGGATTTTATCTTATAATTTGATATATATATAATATAAATCAAAGAAATAAATTAGATTATCTCATGGACTTTTTAGATAAATTAATCAATTTTATAACTTGAATTTAAAAGTATTATATTTAAATTTTCATTTAACTTGAATAAATATCTATTATTCAATAAAATATTTTACTTGAATAATATAAATTTTTAATAATTTGAAATTAGTCAAGTTGGTGTATTTTTTGCCATTTCCTATTTTAGTAGGCTATTCTATTATTATTATTATTATTATTATTATTTTAGATTTTGTACATATTAGTATTTTGGATTCAAATTAAGGTTGTTTATTTGATTTTCTTTTTTAATTTCTTAATATCTAAGTAATTCTTATTGAGATAGTGCATGATAATTTTATCATAGGTTTATCTTGTATATAAGCTATATCAACCAAAATAATTCTAAAGTAACCAATATATATATATATATATATATATATATATTTATGTCTAAGTATTTTATTTGTATTTTATGCTTATAGAATTTTTAAAATAACATATTTGTACTTAAAATTCTACAAAATGACTTTGTCTTAAACATAAATACCAATTTTTTTTGTATTTTAAATTGATATTAGAAATTAATTTCTAATACATTCTTTTGATATAATATCTTCTTGATGCAGTAATATTTATTTAAAGTACAACTTCAATTCTAAAGTATACTTTTAAAAACTCGTTATTTTTACTACTATTTTACATATTTGTTTAAATTTAATTTTTTAAGATTAAAATGATATTATAATTATAATTATAATTTTTTGCTTAAAAATAAATTACATCTTATTTTGTTTGTCTTGATATTTTTTATATATATATATATATATATATATATATATATATATTAAAACATGAATCAGAAAACAAATCTATAAGTTTTGAAGATTTTATATTAAAAAGCTTAATCACACTATTGAGATATATGCTTTAACTTGTAGCAAGTATATATGCTTCTTTATTTTTGCAAATTTTAACAAAGACAATATTACAACGTTTAGAGATTATTTGAAATAACTTCAATTTAAATTATCTTTAACAAGTATTTTTTTATTTTATTTCTCTTCTGCATAAGTAAATGCAATAAGTACAATAAATAAATAAATAAATAAATAAATAAATACAATAAATATAGAATAATTAATTTTTGTACATGCAAACAAGTAATAACATGGCTACATGTAAAACCTTTATTTTTTTATGTAATATTGTAACACATTGGTATCATGTTTAAAAAAATCAATTAATATCATGTATATACTTATTTATTTATTAGAAACAATTGTGTTGCTAAGATTTATGTCTTTACGTTTTGAATTTTTTTGCACGAATTTTAGGATTTTATTGCAGCAATATCTTTTTTCTAATTTTCTATCTAAGAATACATTTTTCTGTCTATTTTGTATACTTCTTATTTCAAAAATCTTCTAATTATAATTATATTTTGAAGTGCATTAATTCTGACAATAAAAAAAAATCATATTGTAAGAGTTATGGACTTTGAATTTAAAAGTTTATTTGGCTACACATTATCTGTTTTGCTTTAAAATTTCACTTAAACTATTTATTTGGTACAAAACTTTGATTTGAAATCTACATTGGTCCGACTTTATAAAAATAGGGTAAATTCTTGTGTGCTGTTTTGTATAAGTGATTTTTATTCTTCTTCCATGACCTTCCACTTCCATGTACCTTTGAATCTATAATCACTAGTCATAATTTAAAAAGGCAAAAAAGAAAAAGCACAACATATTTACATGTACTTCCTTAATGTTATAAAAAATGGATCTTCTACAACTTTTTTAAGTTGCTAGCATCCTCTAATGAAATATCTCCCTGATTTCAAAATCCGATTTTGTTTTATTTTGTTTTCCATATTATCGTTGACTTAATTCTCCTTTATTATTGCTAGCTAGTACGTGAATTTTTCGTAGAATATTTGAAGAAAAAATTCTCTCTCATGTCAATGAGATAAACAAGAAATTATAGTAGAACAAGGAGGCAGGTCCTAGCTCTGTAAGACCTTCATCAATTTTTATCAAGCAGCCTATTCGTTTAGAGTTTCTATATAGACGATGAGGAGTTCAGGGATGAGTGTAGAAAACAAGCTATTGTGGCTCTTGAAAAATCAGTAACGACAGTCCCAGCAATGGTGCGCTCAAATTGAGCTCAGGCACAGTCTCGGCGCTTTCTGAAAGACTCATAGAGATCTGAAATGCTTTGACAGTTTCCATGGAAAAAAATCAAGTCCACAGAGATTGCTTACCACATGTTGAGTGCCCATGATAGCAAATGCGTATCATCAGTCACATGACACATGAATTGTTGGCCTTTATATGGACGTGCCTACTTGACCGACCAAGCACAAAATTGCAAGAAAATCAACACCGAACCTTCGACCCTGGATATGAGAACAAGTGCACGGAGTTTCTGAAGGCCTTCTCTGCTAACTCCATTTCAGGAATTTCAAGCAACGATGCAACATGAGTAAGAAGAGGTCGAACATTTGCAGGCTGGTTGAGTGCTCCCTTCCCAACTTCGGACGAAGCTTCAATATCTGCACCGCCCTCGCCCTTGCCTTCACAACACTTGGACTGTGAAGCAGGAGCATCTGGATCCCCCGCAACCCAGACAAGGGAGTTCGATTCCAACTGAGGCAGCGCATCAGGACAATCCGTCTCCAGTAGCAGCTTGTCTAAGGGAACTGCACGCCATGTCTGTTTCGCTTTCTGACGCTTAAGAGACGTGGAGAAGCCAGAAAATGAAAAGTAGGCGCCAAACTTCGCCAGCTGCTTTACTTGCTCCTGATTACCCATGAAGGAATGCATAATGAGGCCCTCTGGAAAACTTCCCATCTCTTCTAGCACTTGAAGAAGAGGAGTGAAGGCGCGGACGCAGTGCACGGCGACTGGTCTCTTGAGCTCTCTTGCGAGGTGCAGCTGTTGCTTAAGAACCTCCACTTGCAAATTTTGATCCACCTGCTTGCCCCTATTGCTCTGGCAAAGTCCCACTTCGCCCACAGCCGCTGTAGGCTCGTTCTCGAGTATGGATTTCAGCTTCGACAGCCAATCTGTAGACCTCTCATTCACGTACCACGGATGCAACCCGTAGCAAGGTACGACACACGGATATTCCTCCCCCATCTGCTTCACAGTTTGCCAATCTTCTTCCGACGTTCCATTTACGGCCATCCATTTCACGCCTTTCTCTGCGGCAGTTCTGATAATCTCCGGCGCCTTTTGCAAGATGCGGGGATCCTGCAAATGGCAATGCACATCGAACAGAGCAATTCGTCCCGCCATGTCCGTGGAGCTCATAGCTTACTCCATTCCTCCGCCTCCTTCACAAATCCCTCACTTAAATTATCCAACCTTGGTCAATCCAGTCAACAAGCTCACACAAACATGCACGGACGTTTCCCCACGGCGCCAATTGACATCGATCGACGGAGCAAACCCTAATGCAGCGGAATCCACCGAGCCGCGTTCATACCCGAGGAATCACGCAAATCTGCGAGCATCGACTAAAACACGAGCAGACGCACGATAGAAGCGACAAAGTTTTCTAACTATTGTTTCAACTTTTTTGGGTAGATTTCAACCTTTTCTTTTTACTTCATTGTCTGATAATAATAAACGAAAACAATAATTTAAGTTTACTTGGGGAGGTGGATGAAGCCACTTTTTATTTGTTTTGTTTTTGTTGTAAATCTTAGCTTCTCATTCACATTGTCAGATCTTGCAATAGGACTTATTAGAAATTAGATGAATGAGTGTTAAATTCTTAAGTGGATATATCTTTATGTACTTTCATAAAGCTTGAATATATATATATATATATATATATATAAATTTATATTGTTATATGTTATCAAAGATACAATATTGAAATATTTGCTAATATTATTATCAATTCTGTGCAATTATTGCTTATTACAACCTTATAAATGCCCTACATGCAAATTGTATTTCTATATATATATATATATATATATATATAGGTATTTATCTAACATGTTCCAAAAATTCACAAAAAATCGATTATCTTATTTTTAGTTAGTCAATTTTTTTACTAAATTATATATTTTAAATATAAAATTACTTCATCTTATAACTTAATTCCATTCTATCACCATTGTTTTATTTATTATGTATAGTGATCATATAATATTTTCTAGTTATTTCATACTTTTAAACATCTATCAACAAAAATACATATAGACAAAATCTAATTATATCTAATTATGTATGTGCTTGTTTATATGTTTGTTGATACACACATATATAACATAAGTCATGACTTTTGTATTTTGATTTGTGAATGGTATTTATATTAATATGTATAATTTTTATTTCTAATTTTTAAAAGTGTAAATGATAAAGATAACATAATTTTGTTTGATTTAAATTATAGTTGTTAATACTATTTTTTTAGCATATATATACTTTAATTCTTTTATTAACTTTTTAAAATTTTAATATCGTAAAATTATGTCATAATAATTAAAATTATCTTTTTATATATAATATTACTTCTTGTAAGTTATCTCCCAATATGTTATAATCTCCGATAAGTTTAAAAAAACTGAGGAATCAACTTGGTTATACTATAGTAAAGTTATAATTCTCGGAATTTATTAGTTATGGCTAAGGAGGGAAAAAATAGAAGGCTATAACTTTGTGGAGGGAATAAATAGTAGAGAATCTAACTTAGCCAAGAATCCAACATGCTCTGCTAGAGGGCTCTTATATGCAGCTTCTATTAAATGATGAAAAGAACTTGTAGGTAGCATATTTATCCACATTCCCAATATCTAACATAGATATAACCACAAAAAGGCTTTGCAACTTCTCCATATGCGCGAACAACTCTAGCATATAATCTTCCTCAAGGGTGTTGTCAACATCTTCGCCTCCCTTTATTTGTTGATGACAAACAAGTTCTTTGATGTGTGTACTATTTTCTTTGATTAGATTGAGTAGATTTTTGATTGACATTAGATTTTGTAATAGAAGACCCAAAATTATGCCCACTAGCCCTCTTTGACTGTTTCTTCATGATCAATTTGTACAACTTTGAGTGCTAGCTCAAACAATCTAGTATGCCAAAAACAAATTTGTATTATTATTAAAGATATTTGTGTCCAAACCGCAAGTGCTTACTACATTGCCGTCAATTGGTCGACCTTGTATAAGTTGATCTCATTTTGCTTATCTTGGTCAAGTACATTCTACAAATGGAAGCATTGGTAGTACTACTTGAATGCCATAATGATTCTAACATCCATTAGCTAAATCTTGAAAGTTGTATTTGGAAGAAGTGCACATATATCCACATTGGGAGAAATCTTGTTATTTATAATGTGCAATGGTGTATTGTCTATGAGGAATGTGAAGTAAAATAAACCCCCATTAGTTGGAAGTCTATGCTAATTCACAACTATTAACTAGCTTCCAATTTAATTACTCAAGTTGTCTTCTATTTTATCTTAAATTCTTAATTCTCTTAGCTAGAGAATTAAAACCACTTCCATACACCACAAGGCACTCAATTGACTCAACTAAGATACACCCTTAAAGAACAACTTTTTACATGATTTAATTTAAGTCTATTTATTTTTAATTTTTAATTTTTATCTAGTATTAAATATCATCCAAATTTCAAAATTTATCCAAGAAAAATTCCATCCATGAACGAATTTTCATCCACAAATAACTTCTTATCTACTAATGAGAATTCATTCAATTCCAATCAACATTTATCCATTACTCATCATCCTAATTCATCCGGTTCCTAACCTTAATTTCTTCTGCCTTAACTTCATCTGTCAAGATTTCATTCACCTTGTTGTTAGCACTGCAGGACGGCCAATGCCTAAGGCTTCAATCTTCAGGTGTGGCTCCCTTGTTGCAATGGAACTCCTAGGTTGTCAAACTCCAGATCAGCCACCTCCTTGGCAGTCGTGTTTGCAATGAGTTGGGTCTCTTGTATCTTCAATAGGTCTAACAACTACTTGTGTGACCTTGTAATTTTGATCAAGTCTGAATGCTAGTACGTGATTGACCCTAAATGGCCGTCAGTCCATGGCTACAACACCATCTAATTGTAGTTCTCAGGAGCAATGCTAGAACATCCCTACAAATAATGCCTTTATTGCCACTAGCAGATTGCGTAAAAATCAATTGCCGCACTACACCGCGATCCTCTCAAAAGCACCGCTCGAAATGCCACAATCAAGAAGGTACATGGAAGGATTGATGCTGGGTGTTAATACTGAATTGGTCGCAGCCAGTGCTGGAACCGCTGCAATGCAACTTCGACCATTTGCCACTCTATATCCTCATTGGAGAGAGCGCTTGAGGTAGATTAGTGTCCCAACAATCACCACAATGCCACTGGACCTTCCAAGACTAATTTCGCTGATGCACAATTTAATTGGGAACATGTAGTATCACGATAGCCTCATCGCTCCCGATCTAGACAACCACAATTTGAGCACTTGCGCCACTTTGAAGATGGATCGCATATGATTTGGATCATGGGAAGTAACAAAAGGAAGAAGAAATAAAAAATCAATGAAACACGAGAGTCGGATCCCTTGGCAAGAATTTGCTTATTAGCCGCTCCCAAAGTCGTTGCCGTCGATGTCCAACCACACAGGAAATTCACAGACAAGCACCGGATCAAGAACAAGGGAAGAAGAAGAGTACCCAACTCAAAGTTAAGTGTCACTGCCGCCAACATCAACTTTAGACAACCGTTGACGTCGTAAAACTTAGCACCACATGGTGATGACTGAATCCAACGAAATCCAAAACAAGAGCGTCTTAGTGATACAATAGCATTTGGCATCAATCCGCCGACCACGACGAGCACAATAACAACCTGTTGTAGGTCAATTCGTGCTGCCGTTGCCTTTGGAACGAAGAAGCTCAATTGCAGCAAGCTTCTGACAACAACCAAAGGCTTTGCTCCTACACTGCTCGAGATTCGCACCTTGAGGAACACCAGCCAAAGGAAGGGTGGCCGTCGCTGCTTTCTTCTTACACGCGAACAACTCAAACACCTTGAACTTTGTTGTCGTAGCCACTACACCTCTAGATTCTGCCGCACCTCCTTTTTGCACTTGGACGAGGGTGAAAAGAAGTAGATTTTGCAACCAGTTTGCTCACGTTAGCACCAGCTGCCAACATTAAAACCCAATCGCTGCAAAACTCCAATCAGAATGACTCGCCGCTTCAGCACCAATGCACACCCCTGTAGTAGATTGTGAGCCCCAAATTCAACACTCATTAAATTGACGCCACACAACATGTAGTAGATTGTGAGCCCCAAATTCACCACACAACAGATTTAGGAGGTGGAATGGAGGGACTCCCAATTGTGAAATTGTTGAGTTAACTTAAATGTGGATGTTTGTAGTTCAGTTCAAATTAATGCCTTCCAAGCAATGGTTATCAAAATTAAATTGAAATGTTAAATGAAATTTACTATGCAAATATAGTAAAAATAATTAACTAAGTTGTTACTATTAATTGATTGTAAGAATAAAAACTTAAGTTTGAATTAAAAGTTAAGTTAAAAGTTAAGTTAAAAAGTTAAAATTAAAATTAAAAATTAAAATTAAAAATTAAAATTAAAAAAGTTAAGTTAAAAGTTAAAATTAAAAGGTCAAGTTAAAAAGTTAAAAATTAAAAATTAAGTTTAAGAGTTAAAATTAAAAGTTAAATTAAAAAGTTAAAGTTAAAAGTGAAAGTGATAATATTAAAGGTTAAAAGTTAAACTTTAAATTTATTAGTCAAAAGGTGAAATGTGGAGATTACAAGTCATTGTGAAGATAATAGTAAAAATAAAGTAAGAGAGGTGAAAGTGAAGGTACCTTGACAACTCACAAGGATTGAAGGCAGCATCCCCCTTCTACTCCAAAATTTGCCAAAATTTGTAATCAGCTTTGATTTGAATGATTTTTAGCTTGTTACAAGGCTAACTTAAAGACGCTTGTGATCCAACAATTTTTGTTACAATCTAATGATCCAGTCGTAAAAATTTCTCCTTTGAAGTTGAATGATCTAAACTGCTGCGGTGACCAACCTTCTTCACTTAAAAATTCAGATTGTCTTCAAATCCAATAAAACTTGTGTCTTTCAGAGCTTAGCTTATAAAGCTTGATGCTCCCAAAATTTCAAATAAAGCCAATCATCAAGCACTGAGAAATGCCTTTCCAAACTCGATTGATTCAAACTGCAAAGGTAGTTGACTGCCTTAAACTCAAAAATTCACAAAAAATTCCTTCTTATTTCAAATCAAGCAACAACAAAAGCTACAACCATTCGGAATTTCACATCAAAACAAAAGAAAATGAATGATTAATTGAGGAAAATCCAAGGCCCTTGAAACCCTTGGGATATTTGGAAGGCTGAGGAGCTATCTACCTCAATGAAGCATATTTTAAAACTTAATGACCATCCTTCACAATTCAAAATTCATACACATACAATCATAAGGTTTACAATGAGATTTAAAATCTAAATAAAATTAAGATTAGGGTTTTGGCCACATTTTGGTATGGCTTTACTTTTTATTCAAAAGAAGAGAGAAAGAGGGCTTGTAAAACCAAGCCTCTCTTATACAATTGAGTGGAGGCTTGTAGAAGGGTGGCTACATCTCCATCCTTGATTTTTAAGATTCCTAATCTAGATCTATGGCCTTCATTCATCTAAGAGCCAATCTCGTTATCAAGGTTGATGGCTCTTGTAAGTGGTCAAGAAATCATTTTTTGATAATTCTAACTTCACCATTGTGTTCAAAACATCTTTTTAATCTAAGATTGACTACTCACATGCCTCAATCCATGCCCAACTATAATTTTCATAGAAATTTTTAATTATAAGGATCTTGACAATTTTTTGTAAAATTCTTCAAAATGAGAATTTCATTACTTCACTTGTATTTTGAAGGAAAGGATGATGATCTTATTTTCTTCACTCCATAGAGTAAATCTTGTGCCACCATTGCATTAAAAAGACTCCCATTAATTAGAAGAACCACCATGCTACTTGAATTTGTCAAATTTGGTGGAAAATTCAAAATTATCATTGCTAAATTCTCTGAATCTTTTAAAAAATTATAATTCCAACTCCTAAATCATGTGAATGATTATAGGTGCATTCATAGGCTTTTAATCAACCCTCATGGTAATGACTAACAACCTTTAAATTATTAAATTAAGTAAGTTGGTATTCTAATTTTTTAATTCTTATTATTTTAGTCCTAATTAATCTAATTCAAAGAATTACCCTGTAATTTATGCCATCGATGGTTGTAATCCTAAAAATTCAATAAAACCAAATTCTACTTAAATAAATCCTAATTTAATATACCCAATTATCTTAAAATAGGAAAATAACAAAAATTTAGATTCTAGAGTATAATTAAGAGCTCATAGAGATCATACTCCAAGTACAATGAAGAACCAATGACCACCACCTTTACTACACTGCAACACTGAATCAAGAGCAATGTAACTACTACTTAATATAAACGACACCGCCACCAAAATAACTTCAAAGAATGTGAACACTAGTCGACTAGATTGATAATTCTTTCTCATCAAACTAACTTTTTTTTACAACGCAATTGCTCCAACTGAACAAGAGTGAAAGAACAACAACAAAAATCAAAAACTAGGAGGATTGTGGACACCTACTACAACCATACAACTAGGAGGAGAAGAATGTCGACCAAAAATGTGAATATGATTGCACGTTGTTGTGATGTAATACGACTATGTAGTGAAATTATAATCAAAATTGAATTTCTAATTAATATCTAATTATCTTAGTTTAATTATAATTTGAGGTATCTAAACATGGATTTTATAAAAGCCTCTTAGGTTATTTTCTTATCTTAATAATTAGTAGGTTGAAGGTTAGTTAGTAATTTTACCTTCTAGATGTAGAGACTCTTCTATTACCTTAGAAAGACCATAAATTGATGAAATCAGGTTAGAAGAGATAAATAATTAGCATAGTTGGTACTAGGTTTAAGTTGAGAGTAGGGTTGGGCTAAAAAATCCTTAGGATAGGATAGAATGATACCCGAGGGTCGACCGTTTGTGAGACAGGGTCAAAATCAGACCTCTTGCAACTAAAATGATGGCCTAGGGCAAAATAGGGTTTCATTCGAAGATTGGAGGTTAGGATCTGAGAGCTAGCTTAAAGTTCATTCCAAAGACATAAGAATTGTTTTGAGAGGGTTTTGGAAGACTTAGCAATTGTTGTTCAAAGTCAAGGTTTGTATCAGTGATTTGGATTTATATAATATAATTAGGCTAGCAATTTTGGCTAATTTGTGCAATTGGCATGACATCTATAGTTGAAAATTTGATATTATTTGGATTACTAGGTGTGCTAAGTGTATGAAAAATTTTGTGACAGTCTAACAACGTGATTTAGAGATATCTAGTTTTTAGCATAAGAGAATTTCAGAAGGTGGCAGTTTGAGGTTGGGTAGGGTTTCTATGATACTTGAAGATCCATCAATCGGATTAAGGTGAAAATTGGCATGGTGTTGGATGACTTAAAGATCAAGCTACATACCAATTTTGAAACAAAGTTAACGGTTAAGGGAGGAGAAATCATTGCTGGGATTTTTGCTTCTTTTTTCAAGTTGGTGGTTGAGTGAAATTGGTGCAATTTTTGGAGGTTTTCTCACAATTTGTAAGTTGGATTGGACTAAAAATTCTTGAGCATTTAGAAGACTTGGATTGACAATTTTATGAAAAATTCCACATCAAGTAGAAGGTTGGATTGGATGTTAGAGCTTGTTAAAGCTCTCTGATTAGGATTGGGGTTTATAAGAAAAATCTAAATTGCTTAAATATGAAAGTAACAAGGTAATTGGGATTTATGTATGGTTAAGACTAATAAGAAGAGTGTTTTAAGTATTTTTGAATTGAAATTCAGATTATATTCTTCTTGCATGGATAAAACCTATTAGGGTTTCTTGACTACTTGTGAAACATAATCTCACCTTCCATAGCTAAGTGCCTGGTGCATTCCTGAGCAAAACAACACGTAATACGACAATGTTGACATTTTGACTATAATTCTCAATGAATTATAAGAGATTTGCTAATAAAAAATATACAATGATAATCAAGGAAGTGAAACTAGGCAGTAGCAAAAGAATGCTATCACATGTATGTTAACAACCAAAAATCGTTGAGCATGTATAAAAAAACCAAAATGTTGCTTAACTATAGCCAAAATGACTTGCTACTTAAAAAAGAACCTAGTGCTGAAAGTCTTAGTTGACGATACAAGAAAAATTGAGTAAAAAGAAAAAAAAAATATCTCGATTAGTTGAGTAACAACAACACAATACACAAAAAACCAAAAGTTGGGCTCTATAGTATTAAGAGTCGGGACTGAGCTTAGAACAAAAAAACAAGAAGATTGGATATGAAGCAATCCAAACTCCTATTGATAGGAAGGCTGCCGAAATTTGGAGGCAGCCTCTTCCTCCTATGTTTATTTCATCCTTCATTTTCTTTTTGTCTCCCCTTCTCTTTCTTCTTTTCTTCCTTTTCTGTTTTTTTTTTTGTTTATTTTTTTTTGTTTTTATTTATTTATTTATTCTTTCCTATTCTTCTTTTTTGTATTTTTTTTGTATTTTTTTTGTATTTTTGTGTGTATGTGTGTGTGTGTGTGTGTGTGTTTTTTTTTTTTTTTTTTTTTTTTTTTTTTTCTATTTTTTTTGCTGGGTGTTTTGAATGAAGAGTTCCACCTCTCTTTTTAATCTATTTAAAATATTTTAATAACAATAAAAACCACTCTTTTCACATCATTTATATTAGTTGAATGGAAGAAAGATTATTTATTTTGAAATTCTTTCTCAAGGAGATTTTGCAAAAGACTTATTCTTGCTACTACATCCTATTAATTGCAATATATCTCAAAATTCTCATATCAATTTTCTAAACTAATGACTTTAAGGAACATAAGTACATTTTTGTTGTTTAAACTTACAAATGAGTCAATTTTGTGATTCATAAAGAGTAAGATCTGTCGATGTGCCTTCTTCATCTCTTTATTAAGATTTTTGAGTCATTTCTAGAAAAAAACCCTGATCATCCACACTTTCTTCTTGGACCAATAATAAAAATCTAATTTTTGGCATGTGCAATGATTAAAGCAATAGAACTTGTGGACATGGCAAATAATAAATAATCGTAATTTTTGGATTCCATTAACATTGGCTATAAATGCAATTTTGATCCATGTAATTTCTTTCTTATAGTTGGAAATTTATTGTTGAACAATAGTTCAATTTAGTACCATACTATAAAATAATTTCATTTCATTTATATTGTACACATCACATAAATCATAACTCTCAATGTAGGCACATGGAACAAGCATCACTGCATTAATATGAGCTTGATCAAATGAACCTGCCTTTCTATACATTTTGATCATTATTAACTTATAATAAGTTTTTTTTTTTCACATTAATAATTTGAAAAATCCATTTTACCTTTAAAAATTATAAGGATTTTTAGAAAGCATCAATCATATTCTTTAATGATCTCCCATGACAATACATTTGAATATTGCTATTGTAAAATCTATAGAACAAGTAATTCATCAAGATTGGATGAAATATGACTAAACTATCTCAAAAATCCAAGATCCTTTCAACCCACAATAACATAAGGCTTCTTCACCAAATAGGACAAAACAGATGAGAACAAAACTGAATGGAACTAAATAAAATAAGACATGAAAGATAAAATTGAGCAAACAAAAATAAAACAAAACAAATTTGAACAAAAAGATGTAGAACCAAACTTTACTAAAAGAAAGGGTCCAAAGCCATACTTGACTAGATACCCCAAAAAGCCTTGGCCAGTCCTATTTATACCTTATCCTAATACCCTAGACTTTTTAGAATGTTCTTAGGTTGTGGACTCACCTAAATAACTACACTAAGTATTTTTTAGAAGGCTCTATGGTAGGATCCACTTAAATAACCATCCAAAGCTTTCTTCTAGAAGGTTCTATGATAGGCCCTATATAATTAACTGTCCTTAATTCTTTCTAGAATGTTCTACAATGGATCCTACTTGGTCTACTAATCTAAATCTAATTCTAGAAACTTCTATGATTTTAACTATATATATAATTATCTTATCTATACCTTGTTACAGTTAATTCTCCTCCGCTAATGTGAAACATCTTTGTTTTGCTCCCGATAATATCTCCAAATTATCTCTTAGCAATGAACGATGTTTTGTGTAGGTTCACTCATTACATCATGAATAGGATAATCTTTCCAAAGAATTTTGTACTTAAATTCTGGACGTCTACTGCCATGATGAAGGTAGCAATGCTCTAAAATATTGTCTACTTAATATTCTTATTGGTCATCAACTACAACTAGTGGAACTGGTGGTTGGTGTTGATCTGAAAAGTACTTTGGCTCAGTATAAAATTCTTTCAATTGCGAAAGATGGAAGACTAGATGGACCTAAATATAAGGCAAAAGCTCAAGGTGGTATACGACATCAAAAATCATTGTAGAAATGTTGAAAGGTCCAAGCCATCGAGATGCTAGTTTATGGATTTAGATTGATGTAGTAAGTAGCAAGTTGGCATTGGAAAATAATACTTGATCACTCTGTGAGAAGGTCTTATATTTCTGATAGTTATTTGCATATTGCTTTTGTCAATTCTATACAATATAGAGGCGGTGTCATGTTTCTTCTAAGGCTGTTGTAAGTTGTTGTATAAATTCCTACGTTATTGAGTTGTTGGTATTGATGGGATGAAAGAGAGTTACTGGTATAATCAAATATTAATTAATATTAAGGAAAAATGGTAAATGACCAGTACTTGCTTGAATACTATTATTATAAGCAAACTCCAAAAGTGTTAAGTATTCATCCCAATTATTATTATGAACTGCTATAAATGTTCGTAGCACATCTTTTATGGTCCGATTTGTATGATCTATTTGCTTATCTATTTGAGAATGGAAGAATGTAGATATGACAAGTCGTGTACCTAGTAGCTTGAATAAAGCTTGTCAAAAGCTTTTCATGAAGCGTGGATCTCTATGTGAAACGATGATACAAGGTAATCCATGGTGACAAAAGATGGTATCAAAGAAGACTTGTATAAGTATTGAAGCATCAATATTTGATTGCATCATAGCCAAGTAAAGTTGCTTCGAGAGTCGATCCAGAAAGACAACAACTACGGTATGATTATGAGGCGTCTATGGCAAACATGTAATGAGATCCATAATCACTTACTCTTAATATGCTGTGGAAAGCAAAATTGGCTGCAATAGTCTAGGTGATATTGTGTAGTGTGCTTTATTATGTTGACATGACTCACAAGAGCGTACAAAGATTCAAACATCATGATCCAAACCTGTCCAAAATCTTGTCCTT
Source organism: Physcomitrium patens (assembly GCF_059467195.1). Lineage (NCBI taxonomy): Eukaryota > Viridiplantae > Streptophyta > Bryopsida > Funariales > Funariaceae > Physcomitrium > Physcomitrium patens. Next base: position 7,695,054 of record NC_143421.1, read on the forward strand.
GAAATTTGTTCTAATATCTTTTCTTATCCCAAATGTCAAGATATTGGGATGTCATGTCCCTCTTGAAGTATATGCATTCGAAGTTTAGCATTGTTGGGTACCAAAATTTGTTTCTTGAAATAGAACAATCCATCAATAAGAATATAATCTTGATATTAAATATTATCCACTTTCAATTGATCGCTAACTATTTTGAAATAAGCATCTCATTGCTTAGCTTCCTTTGATTTTGTCTCTTTGCTTCAATCTGAAATGATACCAATAATGGTAGCAATTTTTGCATTATCTTCTAATTCATCCTTCAAGTTTGGTCTTTGTAATAAACTGTCTAGCATAATATGTTATTACCTTTACTTGTACTTAAGTTGAATATCAAAAAACCATAATTATTCTATTCAACCATGATTTCGTGATTTCATATTTTCTAGATACAAATCATGTAGTAAGGATCGATGGCTAATCCAAACAACTAGTGGCTTCTCTAATAAATAATATTGCCACACCTTTGTGGCGTGTATAATCACTAATTACTCCTAATTATGTATAGAGTAATTGCGCTTTGCCCTTCTAAGCTTACGTGATTCATACGCCTTAGGTTGAAGGTCCCAACCAAAGTCTTGTTGAAGGACTCCTCCAAAAGCAAAGTCGAAAGCATCAATGTTAAGCTTATGAGAGAGATTAAGATCATATGGTTGTAATATTGAAATAGTAATGAGTGCCTTCTTCAACTTATCAAAGGCATTTTGCTATTCTAATTTCCATTCAGATGAGGCACCTTTTTCCAATAGATTTATCAATGAGACAGCAATGTGAGCAAATTGCCAAATAAAATGGCAATAGTATCTAGTAAGGCCTAAAAATGAGCAAACTTCAGAAGCATCCTTAAAGATTGGCCAATCCTCTATTGCTTTTACCTTATCTTGTTCCATATGCATGCCTTTGGACGACACCATATGGCCCAAAAATGTGACTTCCAACTTCTAAAGTTTATATTTTGATTGCTTACAATAAAAGCAACTATCTTATAATTGGCGTAGTATCTCTTCCAAGTATTGCTCATGTTCTTCACAGGTTTTATTATATACAAAAATATCATCAATGAAAATGACTACATACTTATCCAAAAGACCTCAAAATAATTTGTTCATATGATCCATGAAAGAAGTTGAAGCATTGGTGAGGCCAAAGGATAAAATCAGCTATTAAAAATGTCTATAGCATATACAAAATGTTGACTTTTTCACATCTTCTCTTACAATAGGTATTTGCTAATAGCTACTTTGAAGATCTAATTTACTAAAGATGGTCATATCTCAAAGTTGGTAAAGAAGATCATCCACAAGTATAAGTAGATATGTATTTTTAACAGTCTACTAATTGAGACTTTGATAGTCGATGCAAAGATAAAGTCCACCATCTTTCTTAGGTGTAAAGAATATATGTACTCCCTATAGTGATATATTTTTTTGAATGAATCCTTTCTCCAAGAGTTCGTTTAATGTCTTCAACAGCTCCTCAAGTTCTTTTGGTGTTAGGTGATAAATTTGTCAACTTATTGGTTTGGCTCCAAGAAATAATTCTATTTGAAAAGAGGCACCCCAATCAGGAAGTATGCTACAAGATAGGTCCGTTGAAAAAACATCATGGTATTTTGATATGAATTGCTTTGCTCGTTCTATATCTTTAGTTGTCTTTCTTACCACTGACATAAGATTTGGAACCACCATATATACTAGTTGTTCATGTTGTAGTTACTTCTTCATAAAGGTCATCCCTACAAGTAAGTCTTTGATCGCACATTATCTTTTTTCTTCTTTTGATGTGGAGGTGCAAAGAGTCACCTTGCATCTTCCATCTTCAACTATGGCATATTAAGGATAATATCATACTTTAGCTTTACTACCTTAAATCTCTCTCTTAAGACGTAGGTGTCCATCAATCTCAAGGTTTCTTCTTTATACGTCTCATTCAATACATTTTCTTAGTCATTTACAAGGTATATACTTCCTCCCTTGATTTTCTTGGTTTTAATTCCAAGTTGATCAATAATTTCAATTGAGATGCAGTTATCTATAGAGCCACAATTTATAAATATTTAACATGGTTGTTTTTTAAATAGTCTCGTTAGATGCATCAATCAATTTTTTTTATAGTTGTTTGAGGATATATCATTTTTCTTTGAGAGATAATAGCTATCCCTAATATTGACCTCCGATGCCTTTATTAGAGAGTCCTATTTTCTTACTTTGATTCATTATCAACTTGGTAAATTTTAAGACTGTGAAGTCGCCTTGTCTTGTTGGTATTTGTACTTTGATGTTTTAAATAACCTTCGATTTAATGGCATGATTCCCAATAAAAGAAACATAATCCTTTATGTACCAATATTTGTCATCTTTGTGGTATCAATGATTCTTATAAGGCATCAAACTTCATTGACGTTGATTGTTGTGCCGTAATATTAGATAGTGGCAGAGGACTTTGTGCTATAAGTCATGTTCTACGATTTTTGAAATCTATAGCATTGACCTTCTCTATAATCCGAATTGCCTCTTTGAATGTTTGTAGATCCCTTAACTCCACCTCTCGCTGGACTCTAGGTTTCAAACCTTGTAGGAATCTTAATCCAAATCTTAATCCAAACCCTAATCCAAACCCTAATCCAAATCTTGTAGGAATCTTAATCCAAATCTTAATCCAAACCCTAATCCAAATCCTAATCCAAATCTTGTAGGAATCCTAATCCAAATCCTAATCCAAACCCTAATCCAATCCTAAATTCTAATCCAAATCCTAAACCCTAAACCAAACCTTAAATCAAACCCTAACCAAACCCTAGTCCAAACTCTAATCCAAACCCTAAATCAAACCCTAACCAAACCTTAAATCCTAATCCAAACCCTAATCCAAATCCTAATCCAACCTTAAACTCTAATCCAAACCCTAAATACTAAACCAAACCTTAAATCAAATCCAAACCAAATCCTAAACCCTAATCCAAACCCTAATCCAAATCCTAGAAAACCCTAATCCAAATCCTAAACCGAACCCTAGCCAAACCCTAATCCAAATCCTAGTAATTCCTATGACAGATTTAAACCTCAATATCTAATGAATAAACCGTTGATCTCAATTCAAAATTTGCACACTTCTTAAAAATCAAGTTCAAAACAAGCAAAAAAAATTTGAAAAGGATCGGAGTTACCAAATTGACGAAAACTTCAAAAATGTGTTCGGGTGTTAGCTGGCCTCCTTCTCCAATCTTGTTGCCAACCTTCCAGAGCCAATTTCTCTTCTTTGCGCCGTTCGATTGGTTTCAAATTTCTCATGGACATAGGAAAAAAATTCTAATATCCTCTCACATAAGTTTTACTCCAATCCAACTAGTAGATTGTATGAAATCTTAAAAACCCTCACAAGACCTAAAATTCTACTTTCTGAGACTTTGACTCACTTAAACCTCAATATCTCTTAGTTCAACCGTTAGATCAAGCTCAAATTCAAAACATGTATTTAACACAACTGTAACCATGAACCCAAAAAAATTCACCCGTAGATCTACAACAAAACTCTTGAAATCACTCAAAACATAAACCCTATTTTATTTCATAAAACCCAAGTCATCCGAAAAAAACTCAACTTTGCAAAGCTCATACAAATTCATATCAACTCCAAATCACCCAAAATCAACGCCCATAGAAACCCTATCCAACCTTCTCTCCAACCCCACTCTCCAATCTGCCAAAGAGTCCCGGAGTCGTCGTCGAGACTCGGTTTTGTGCCTCAGGGTCTGATTTCGACCCTGGTTCATAACCGGCCCTCTCCGGGTATCAATATCTAGTTTTTCTAAGTAACCTTTTTTTTGAATTTACTCTTAACTTTCTTCTAAAGATTCCTATATCATTTATTTTCCCAATCTACTTTGATTTGCCTTACTTATGGTACTACAAAGTAAGTAGAAGTCACCTTTCTAAAAGGTAGCATTGATACCTTTTAATTTTTCTATCCTTTTGGCTATTAACTATATTTCTAAGATAATTTTTTCTAATACTTTGAACTAAGATCTCTTAAATTATAATAATCTCCACACTCTTTCACCTATTAATCGTGTTACATCATGACAACGCCTATCTGCAAAAGTATAGCTCCTATAACAAAATGTAAAGTATCAGTTTCTATGAGTGTAAATTTCCACCTTTCAACCCAAATTACAAGATGGCCTCAATTAAGAAATGCTTATAATGGGTGGTGTGAAGTGGAAGTAACAAACAATAAGAACTAAAGAAGAATAACACAAAACAAGTGAAACAAGTACAATCAAGCAATTGTACACTACAAAACGAGTCACAGTCTGTTCACTCGATTTTCATTTAGTAAAAAATAAAAAATAAAAGTAAAAATTATATTTTTAGAAAAATAATTTTTTATCTTTTCAATGATGTAAAAAACATATAAATCCGAGTTACTATGAATAAGTTATGAAGGATTGAAAATAACAAGTAACAAATGGAAAGTTAAGTAAAAAATATTTTACCTCAAGGATAACTTGTTAATAGATCAAGGGTTCGAACCTCACCAAGGCTCACATGTACTGTATATGAATTGCCTAAAGAAGCCTTGAGGCCTTAGTCTTATCTTTCTACCTACATCCAAGGTGCTACAACCCATATGGGACTTGTGCACCTCCCTTCTTACAAGGACTATACTAGTTGCTGGTCCTTCTATTTTTTACTAGTAGAATTAATATTTTTACATTTTTGACTTCACCATGGTGTTCAAAAATACCCAATTAGCCTAGAAACATTTTGTGGCCTTCAAACCTTGCTCCATGTCTTCATAAATCTACTATAAATTCTACTTTCTATATAAATAACTAAAAAGACATGAGATTCTTTCTCATGCTTCTTTTAACTACTAATTAATATTTATAGTTTTTGTATAAGTAATACATATAGATATAAGATCAATATAAATATTGATTTTAGTAACTAATCCTTAGTCTTCAATAATAAGTAAAAATACTAAACCAACTAAAATAATTGCTTCTAAGACTTACTAAGACTCCATTTCTTCTCCACTAATACTATTCTTCTTTCTTTAACATCTTCTAAGCACATCTTTACCTAATAATTGTAATTTTGGCACTCTACATACATTCTTTTGTCCTAAAACAACTAGTGAGTCAATTTGATGACTCACAGTTTTCAAATAGAAGGCCTTTGCAAAGTCCGGATGTACCAAGATTGGAGCCATAGTAAATGCTATCTTAAGATCTTGAAATGCTTTTTTCGCTAGAGGTCTCTATTTGAGCTTATTTTTATATGTCAACTGAGTGAGCGGAGCAGCAACTTGAGAATAATTCTTGATGAAGATCCGATAGAAGTTAATAAAGCCAAGAAAGCATTATCCATCTCTAATCATCTTTGGAACTTCCCATGATACGATTGCTTCTACCTTCTTAGGGTCCATCTTCAAGCCTTTCGTAGTTGCAATAAATCTCAAAAATTCCATCTCAGTTTGGTTAAACAAGCACTTTTCTAACTTGGCGTAACGTCCTCACTCGCAAAATTTTTTAAGGACTAGACGAACGTATTTCTCATGCTTTTCTACATTCTTAGAAAATATCAAAATATCATCTAGATAGATGACAACAAAATCATCAAGGTGCTCCCAAAAGATGTCATTTATCATGTATTGAAAGACTATCAGAGCATTGATAAGACCGAAAGGCATGACATTATATTCAAAATGGCTATACCTTGTACGAAAAGTTGTCTTCCATTTGTCTCCTTCCTTGATTTACACGAGGTTGTAAGCTCTCCTTAGATCAATCTTTGTAAAGATCCTTACACATCCAAGTTCCTCTAAAAGATCTAATATCAAGGGTAATGGATAATGATTCTTCTTTGTCACCTTTTTGAGACCTTGATAATCCATGTACATCCACAACAAACCATCTTTCTTCTTCACAAATAAGATTGGTGCCCCAATTGGCGACTTCGAATGATGAAGTTCTTGGCTAGATTCTTGTTAATGTACTTTCGTAACTTTGCTAACTCCGTATGCAACAAATTGTAGATTAGGCCTAAAGGTGGTTGTGCTTCTTCTTGCAAGTCTATAGCACAATCGTATGGTCGATGCTCTGGTAGCATGTTGGCATTCTTTTTTTGAAATACATCTTCAAAATCCTTATATTACTTTGATATATTTGCTATTGAAATCTTCTCTCTGCTAGTTGGAGTTGCATAAATGACAAACAATGTGCCTTTCTTGGACGATGTTACAAATGCTCTTGCTCCAATAAATATTCTATAAGAAATGTCATCCTATGTAACCTCCAATCTATGGATGGTTTATGCATTTCTAACCAAGAAAGACCAAGAATAATAAGGTTTGATAGGGTTCTAATAATATTGAAAATAATATAATTACTATGGTCTTTAAATGTCACCACTATAGGTTTTGATTCATGGATGACACTACCAAATAATAAAGGTTGTCCATCTGTTACTTCTATGTGAACGGATTTAGATTTTTGTACTAGAGGAATCTCATGACGCTTAGTAAATTCTTCATCTAAAAAGCAAGCAGATGCTCTTGAATCTAATAATGCTAAGGTTTTTAGTTTTTGAGGGCCAAAAGATAGAGGAATGGTAAAGCAATGGACAGGCTGAGTAGAAAGAGAGGAACCTGATTGTTGTTGTGGTATTGAATTGTCCAACCGCACAATCCCTATTGTGGCTGGGCATCCTTGTTTTCTTGAACAAACATGCCTTTGGTCCTGACAATGCATTGATTTTGCTTCTTGGGGCAGTTTCCAGCTCTGTAGCCTTCTTCACCACAACACAAGCATAATCCTTCTTCTATATGTAATTTTTTTTTTTTTTTTTTTTTTTTTTTTTTTTTTTTTTTTTTTTTTTTTTTCCCTAGAGTTAGGGATTTGATACGTACCACATCAATTTGCATGTCTTCCACCTTTGAATGTAAATTGAGGCTACTTGCTGACATAGTTGGAGCGTGGTGAGCTGTATGTTGTCTTAAGCGTTGATCTTGGCGACGTTGGAACATGCGATTATCGCACTTCACAGCTTGGCTAATGGCTTCATTGAGCATTTATAGATTGGGAAGAGATAATAACAAATCCTTCACATTGTCCCTCAAGCTCCAATAAAATTGACTCATCAATGCTTCCTCATCCCTATTGATGTCGTATGCCAATTGTCTGAAATGTGATGCGTAGACTAACACAAAACGTGCCCCTTCTCGTAGCGACCACATCTTTGTTGTAGCCCATTGTGCCTTGTCATGTTTGCCAAATGCTTCTGCAAACGCCTCCCAAAAAATTTCAAAGTTGTTCAAAATTTACGATCTTTTCTCAAACAAAGGAGCAAACCACGTTAGAGCTTGTTCTATGAGCAAAGTTCCAACTAGTCTAACATGTGATTCCTCCATCGGATAGCGTTCGAGCTGTAAAGCAATTATCAATCTAATTTGATTGAAAAAACCTCGAAACTTGGAACGCGTACTATTGAACTTGTTTGGAAGGCTAATTCGAGGCTCCTTTTATTGTAAGACCAACGGTCCTTGTTGAACTTGATGCAAAGCTGCTTCTCTTGGTGCTAAGGCTTGAGGTTGGTGAATCTTTGATTGTGCCATCCTAGATGCTCCATCATTATGAAGTCTTGTAATGATTCCTTCAATCTCTACAGTTCTTTGTGATAACATAGCAAGAGCATTCATAATGGCATCCAACTTAGACTCCGAACTTTCAGTCATACTAATATCTTAACATCTGACCATTCTAAAAGAAGGAAAGAAATGACTCTACAAAAAGGTAGTATTGGTTTAAAAGAGGGTACTCTGCAACCTCTAAAATGCCTTAAAACCTTCAAGAAGAGGGATAATCCACTCTCTCCAAGAAAGATAAGACTCTAATATTATAATAAAAGAAATATCAATTTAGTGGAGGATAATCCGCAATCTCTAAAATACCAGCACCTTCAAGGAGAGGAATAATCCACACTCTAACAAGAAGGAACTAGCTTTGATATGAAAGATCAATGTAGTCTCGATAAACTACCATGAATTTAGAATATTAACTGGAAATCTAAACAAGAAGCTCAAGAAGAGTCGACAAGAATTAGATTAATCAGATGAGTACAAGAACAACACTAAAGAGGTAAGTTAGAGCTCTAAGAGGTGTATTGTTGAGACTGACGATCTTCTTAGTCTCGGCTCCTATATATACTACAAGCTAAGAAGCTTCTCAAGTAGCTTCTACAAACTAGGAAGTTTCTCAAGCAGTTTCTATAAACTACAAAGCTTCTCTAAAATTTTCTAGAATCTTCTACAACTTCCTAGTGTATATCCTTGACAGGAGCTTAAGTGCAATAAAAAATTAATATAGATACTTATCTCAAGAGACAACCTTAATTCAATATGAGTAATAAGGTATGGTTACTTTGTTGCAATATCAAGATTACTTGTCTTTGTGACAAGTTGGACTATCATAGGCTTTGATCTTGTCTTATTAGTGAATAAGACAGTGAATATCTTAAGAAGAAGCCAAATGCCACCTCTTTCTATAGAAATAGATAATAATCAAGAGTTTGAAGTAGAAGAAGTCTTAGATTGAAGGCGATGCCGAAATAGGTTGAAATATCTTGTTCATTGATATGGATTTGATATTAGTAAATATACATGAGAGCTAACAAAGAATCTTATAAATGTAACAAAGAGAATTGAAGCTTTTAATCAATGACATCCATCAAATCAACATAAAAAATAGCAAATCTTTTTTATAAAAGAAACAAGATTAAAAAAAGATAACACTCTACCTTCTATTTATTTTTGTAGCTTTTATATATTTGTAATGCTAAAAAGATGGAGAACCAACAACTAGTAGATTCAATTCAATAGCTTTCATTTGCGGACTTACCAAACAAGACATTATGATTGTTTCAACTTTTAAGAGGACGAAATTCAGATGAAGATCTTCAAGAATAACATGTCCTTCCTCAAATAGATGGCAAGATATAATGTGTTTGATATCATGACCTTAGACAAGACTCCCGATGTTTGATGATTTTATTAGAGGTAGGAACAATTCCTATCGGTGTTTCAAATGTTTTATTTGAAGGAAGTTAGTTACAAAGGCCTCAACAATAATCAAATAACAAGGTGGTCTTCTCACCTTGGTATGACACACGATTGATGGCTAAGAAGACCTTTCAATCATCTTTAAAGATCAGAGTATGTAGCAAATATAATTCGTCATATCTTAGATTTCTTTAACACATCAAGACTGCTCTTCATAGAACTTGTCTCTAAAAAAGAGGATAATGTCACACATATACATAGATACTCTAGTAAATATCTATATGATTAGATAAAAGTAGGTTATTTTCATAATATCTTCTAAAGAAGCTTCCTAGAAGTTTCATAGACGTTGCTTTGTAGTTGATTGGTAGGTTAGAAACTTGGTCAAAAAGTTAATCATATATTGATAACTTGCGGAACAATGTAACTATGCAATATACATATAAGAAACTTGTTTTGTAAGTTAAGATATGTATCTTACAAAGTCAACATGTTTTGGAGGTCTTATAGTACATCTCCTTGTAGTTCTTAGTTAAGCTTATATATGGAAGCAAGAGTAAAGCCTTCTTCATTCTTATTAATGCTTTTCAAGTCCTTAGTCTTATTTCAAGACTTTCTAATCTTCTTGTTTTTTACAATAGCCATTCTAGTTCAATATTATATCATCTTTGAGTGGCTTTCTAGTTCTTTTCAATAACACAAGAGTGTATTGAAGTTTTTCTTTCTTTGAGATTCATGTCCTTGAGAAAAATTTCTTTTTTTTAAGGCAATCACAACAATTTTTTGGAACCAATCCTATAGCAAGAAATTATAATGTCATTTCTTTTTCTATTGGTTGAAGATGTCAAGAAAATAAATGGCATATAAAAAAAATAAAAAAACTTATGAAAAAAGTAAAATGGCCATGATTATAAAGACCATTCCAAATTGTCAATTGCCACTATATATTATTCAACAAACAATGAGCATGAAACTCAAATGGATATCTAAATAATTAACTTATAATGTTTCAATGAAAAATATAATTATTTTGCTCACAATAAACTCTTCCATTGTTACATTTGAAATCAATGCAATGATTGTAAAAGCAACATTTGCAAACGGAATATTGTTAAGCACATGTAAATGTATCTATATTATCTTTCATCTCTTTAATATATTCAAAATATTCCTCTAGTAGAATGGACATGTGCACCTTAGTTTCTATTGAAAAATGCAAATAACTCTATAATATAAAATTCCATCTCTCTTCTCTACATATTAGACATAATACCAAAAAAATAATAATACTACAATAGAGGGTGAGTAGGAAGAAGATTGAGTATATAAGAACTTATAGATATGATAAGGCAAGACAAAGGGGAGTATTTAATAATTGTAACCATAGGTGACCACTAGTACCAGTCATATATTCATGATTGTATGAACTATATTTTTGCAAAATCATGATTCTTTCAATCTAAATGTGAATAATAGTTTTAATAATGCAGAAGAGTTGAAGAATCTATATATCAATTTGTGATGATGAATAGATCAATTTAGTAAATGTTTAGGTCTATTCAACATATATATATATATATATATATATATGTAATTATTTGTATAGAACTTTTTAATAATAAATTAAGAAAGACATATACATTATTTTGAATAACAATAAAAAAAATACTTCTTTAAACTTGTTATTAGTAAAATTATTATTATTTTTTTTAATATTTTAAATCTAAAATCATAAAAAACATTGAAACTACAAGAATTCCAAATACATGTAGATTTATAAACCAATTTTAGATTTTAACTTATTAAAACAATAATCTTCAACTAAGTGTGTGTTTTTTTTATTGGATTTTATTGATAAAGTTTTTAACTTTACAAACACCTTTGTGCTATATTTAAAAGCATATATAGAAAAGTAAAACCAAAAAGTATTTATATAAACTTATTTTCAGAATATCAAACAACAAGTAATATTTTTATATGATTTTTCAAATAAGATAATTATAGTTTGTACAAAATGACCTTACAAGCTTAAACAACAAGCTATTTTCTTTACGGAATGTGTATACATGTAAGACCGAAATCATCATAAGTCTTTTTATTTTTTAGAGTTTTCATGTCTTAATTATCATGTACTTTGCAAGCATCTTAAAACTTGACATTTGTATGTCTTGTTTTCATTATACATAATTTAATCAAATGTATGTATGTATGTATGTATATATATATATATATTTTTGAGTATTCAATTGTATAATAAAAAATGATTTTTTTTGTGTAAAATGAATGTGTAAAAAATTTATACAATTATATGTATATTAGAACATTCTATATCACATACTAAGTGTAATTTAACAAACAACTTAATTACATAGAAGTGACTTAAACTGGATATTTAGAGAATTAAGATAAAATTTTGTACAATATTTTAAAAAGTTTTATAATATTTTGAGCCTTGAATACTACTCTCAACTTTTAATTATTTCAAAACACAACTTACTATTCTAGATTTGAAGTTCAGTTTGTGGATTTAAGCTCAAAATTGTACTTTGCCCATATTAATGTAGAAGAAAATTTAAACTCCTCTCCTGCATTTGATATTGCAATACTAATATTATCTAGAGCATTAATGTGCTTCAATTAATCTACCAGAATGTTATATTGCTTGTTTTGCAATTTTTTCTGGTATCAATACTAATTAAGTGTATTAATTACGACAGTGGTCACAACTATAGTTAAATTAGCCTTTTATACTATTTGTATTCCACAATTCTGTAAATTTCCACTGTAATCACTGGCATGCAAATTTGATTATAACTTGTAATTTGAATCATCTACAATAAAATCTATTTATAATTGTAATATAATGATATCATTTCTTATGAACATGAAGCTTGTGAACATGCAAAATACTTTTTTATATTTTCAAATCATTTCTCTAATCTTCAAAGGAGTAGAATCGCTCAAAGACCATAATCAATGTATTTTTATGTTACCAATTGGGCTATTATTGAGAGAAGAGCATGAGGATATTTTCAAGCGACGATCTTTGCAAACCAATGCCTTGCACCCATCTGTGTGTAATATAACTCAGCTGTCAGTGACACATGGCTAGAAAACACTACCCAAGAAATAACACACAATAGACTTGTGTGTGCAGCTATGGACATTAGTGTCACCTATGGCCGCCCAACCGCAGTTTCATTTTCAAACAAACTTGCCCACACTAAATATACGTCCTGGAGTGTGGATGCACGCCACGTCATCAACCTCATTAATATTGTCTGCTCACAATAGCCGGGTCCTAAAAAAAAGGGATAGATTCCAAATGTGGAAATTCCACAGCGAATAGAGGAGCCACACCTGTTCCGATTCCAGGTGCCGTCAGACAATTACGGCCCCCCGATGTCAAGGCAACATGTCGTGAACCGTGGCCGTTCTGGTAGTGTGAAAAGGACAAGAGTGATGAGAATAGGAGAGATGTATGTTTGTTGCATGAGCTTGTTTCCACTTGTCGCCGAGCTCCCATGCTTGAGATATTCCCCCTGACGCCTGATTCTTCAGTTCTTAAGGGGAGGGGTGCCGATTGTGTTCAGAGTGTGGAAAGTGGCGTACATTTTGATCTTGTTTTGCTTTGCATCTGGTTCGAGCAAGAGTAACGGAACAGTTTCGATCGAGAGGGAGGCGTTCGAATGGCGCCGTTGCAGCTTTTCTAAGGCCTTGCAGTTGACGATTTTAATTGAGATTCAGCAGTCCGTAACTGTCAATTTGTAATTCTGAGGTATGGAGAGGATGACGATTCGGAGGAGGGGGAGAGGTTTGCGTTTTTTTAGAGAAAGTGTAAAGCAGGAGATGTAGTCGTTGCATGCTTCACGTGTACATTGCACCAGAAATGCTTCAAAGAGTGCAGGTCGTTGAAATCACTGTTAGAGTACTGTTTCGGTAAAATGTGAATGCTCTATCTTGGTCGCAATTCTATGCTTGGTGTCGTTGCTTACCTCGGTTACTCCTCTAGCTAGTGAAAGCATTTATAGCTATTCGTGTTCTTTTTTGCCACGGCCTTTCTATTTGCCGTTACATTAGTGCTCGTCGGGTTTGAAGAAGCCATCGGGCATGGGTTAAGTGCAGTCGTTTGGAGCTTCATCGGTTTTATGCAACGATCTTTTACTGTCTTGAGTTTTTTCTCTGCTTGTCCTGTGGTGTAGAGTAGGTCGTTCGTGTTTTTGTACAGCGGTACTGGATATTTGTTGTTCGCATTCGAATTTTGAAAATGTCATAGATTTTCATACGTCTCATAAGCGCGCGACATGCTTCGAGTCCGTTTTTTTGCGAATCACATAGACGAGCTGCTATAAATGCAAGAGCAGACTACGGTTTTCTGGATAATCAAGGGGCTACGTACCTCTGAATGAAATTTCTTGATCTACTTTTTCCACTCCAGTTTCTGCCTTCCTAGCTATGTGTATTTTCCCTCTTACAGTTCATCAGCCCCCCTAAACCGTTGTGGAGAAAACGAAGTTGTGGTTGCTCTTGCACCCGCTTGAAGCACAGTGAATTAAGGTGTTTAATTTGACCTCTTTATTAGCGCCTCATGTGCTTGGCACAGTGGTCCAATCCCATTCACAGAATCTACTCATTAGTAGTATTTAACTCGATCACTCAATTTTTAATAACTCGCTTGAAGGATTGTTCGGCTTAAATAAATACATTGTCCTTCCTTCCCTGCTTGAACAAATTGAGAGCGGTTGTGCTGCTGCTCTGACATCGATGACATGCTGTTCGCCTCATCTTTTTGACCTCAAAAGTTTCTGCACGGGGCGACATCGAATAATAATGTCATCTTATCTGCTGCTATCTAAAATTCTTGTAATACTTCTCAAAGAAAGTTTAATTAGAAGGTAATACTTGGGCTAGGAACCGTGTAGTAGATGGATACGCTGCATTATAATGTAGAGCCAAATGTGCCATAGGTCCACATGTAGTGTGTGCCATGCTGAGCAAGTGTTCCTATGTTATGATTTGAATATCGTTACCCCCAGAATTGTATGGCTTGCGATTAGAATCTTGTTAGCTTCTTTTGTTGACATCAAGTTATGTTTCAATTGTCTCTACCAAACATGAATCATTTCGATCCTTGCAATCTGACCGCTTTGGGCTTGTACTGAAGAAGTTTTGGTAACGTCTCAGATGTTCTGGCCAACTGTGTTGCACTCGATTTCATCTTACTAAGGCGGTGGAAGTGCTTGTCAGGAATCCCATCAAATTTAGGAGTTATTATCTCTGTAGTGTTTTCGTGCTTTCTTGGGCGAATTCATATTGCGCTGCACTGGAAGTGGTATGGCGTTGAGCATTAGATAATCAACTGTCGGGTAATTGAAGCTATCTGTTGCCAAAGCAGTGACGCTTGCGCAACGAAGCAACTTAGTTCGTCCCCTTTAAGGATGTTGAAGATATTTGGACTTGGTCATCACACAGACGAGAAACATGAGGACAGTCATGTCACAGAGGACATGGAGACCGAAATTCCTGTAGTTGTTCAGAGTACTCCTCCAGTGTCTTCAAGTATACGCAACAATGTGGCAAGGGGTCCTGCACGACCTCTTCGACTTGTATATTGTGACGAGGGAGGGAAGTTTAGAATGGATCCCGAAGCAGTCGCTGCATTGCATCTCGTCAAGGGACCCGTTGGCGCTGTTTCTGTATGTGGTCGAGCTCGTCAAGGCAAAAGCTTCATCTTGAATCAGGTATCCCTTGTGACACTGTCAGATTTCAGAAATTTTCAATGTTGTATGTCTCTTTTTCAGAACCCCAGTTAGGGCCCTAGTATTGTGATTATTATTACTTGCTTCAAAATCATGGACACTCTCCATGCTGGTGTGCTGTCCCGCTCGTTGCATTTTTGTCAGTATGTGTAACGTAAGTTTGTAAGGTTGTCTGTAAATTTCAAACGGAAATGATGAGTTGTATCAGTTGGACACGGCTTTGACTTTTAATCGTAATTCGGGCGTGAACAATGAACGTTTGATCAAAATCAGCTGCTAGGACGAAGCAGCGGGTTTGAAGTTGCGTCTACCCAGAAGCCCTGCACCAAGGGACTTTGGATGTGGAGTGCACCCGTTAAGCGAACAGCTCCGGATGGAAGTGAATACAACCTTATTTTGCTAGATAGTGAAGGCATTGACTCTTGGGACCAAACTGTAAGTCCACAAAAAAAATTCTGGTACTCTTTTATGTTTACATAAACTTGCGTTGATTTAGTTGAAAGTCGACCTTTGAAATTCCCCGTAAAATATTTATGTCCGTCATGGAACTCATTAAATGCTTCGGCGCTTGTACACATAATGCAGGGGCAATACAGCATGCAGATCTTCTCGTTAGCTGTACTGCTCTCAAGTATGTTCGTGTATAATCAGGTAAATCTTTGCGCACAAAGTCTATTCCTGCAGTTGTTCTATTGATGTATACCTTTTCGACTGTCATTCACTCCAATTTTCCAAAATTGTTGACCAAATCTTTTGTACCTTGAATCGGAGTACCAGGTTAAGCAATAGCCTACTTACATTTAAGAGTCAATTAAATTAAACTAATTATCAAATGTTCTGTTTTTGTTCGGTTGACAGAATTTTAAGTCGTGGCTTGCAGATGTTTGGTATTGATGAGGCAGCACTAGACAATCTGTCTCTGGTCACTGAAATGACTAAACACATTCGAGTACGAGCTTCTCATGATGTAACCTCACCAGATGAACTTGGCCGGTTTTCTCCAAGTTTCCTTTGGCTCCTTCGGGTATGATATATTAATATAATGCTTCCAACACAACTCACCTTGCGTGGCTGAAGGATGATACCCTGCTTTACGTTTGAATCATCACTTGATACATCTTACTGATCTTAGAGTATGGTAGTGACCAGTCTTCACGATTATCTAATCCTCATACGAGTTAGTTGCAATTTCATGCTTCCTGTATTCCTATATTCGCTTCTGAATTAAAAAAAAAAAAAAACCGCGTGGACTTCTACGTAAATCATTTCTTATTTGGTTATGCATGGTGTATCAGGACTTCTACTTTGAACTTGTCGATGATGGGCATAAGATCAGTCCTAGAGATTATCTGGAGTCGACACTTCGGCCTATTCCAGGAACTGGAAAAGCTGCCGCAGCAAAGAATGAGGTCGTCATTTACTCTTACGATAGACGATTAATGTACCTTCCTAGTTTTGCGTTTTGTGTGATTTACGGAGAGCTAAATTTTGGCACTCTCAAAGTTCAATAGGTTGCTTGGTGGAGCCTCCTCGTGGTGGATATTGAAAATTGTCTGATCCAGGGGTGATCTATCGTAAATTCAGATTCGAAGCTCCATCAAAGCATTGTTTCCAGATCGTGACTGCTTCACTTTAGTGCGTCCCTTGGAAGAAGAGCATCAGTTACAGCACCTTGACGAAATCCCGGTAATTGAGGAAAAATTCTCAAACTTGTTAGTTCAATGGTATGTATTCTGTAGCGCATCCTAGGTCGAGCAGAGCGGGTGTTGATTGTTGGAAGATTTTTGTAGAGATGGATTTTTTGTGTTTATCGTTTGTAACGCGTTTAGTGGTTGATGACCAATGCTTTGTTGACTTTAATGTTTTTTTTGTGTGTTATTTGCAGATGGACAAACTGCGTCCGGAGTTTCGGGCCGGATTAGATAAGTTGACAAAGTACATTCTTGACAGGGCAGGACCTAAACAGCTCGGATCAATAACATTGACGGGGCCTATGTTTGCTAGCCTCACGCAGTCATTTCTTGATGCAATCAATTCTGGGGCCGTGCCAACAATAGCTAATTCTTGGCAGGTTGATCTTTATCCACAGACACCCATATAAAATGATGCCTAGATTCACTGTCGGTCATGATGGAAGTCGATACAAGCCTCTACGTGAGATTCTCTGTAAATGTCTTATTCCGAAATGTTATTGACTAGAAATTGTTTATCTGTTTCAGAGTGTAGAAGAAAGTGAATGTCGACGTGCCTACGAGTTGGCTGTGAAAACGTACAGCGAGGATTTCGACAAAACGATTCCGCCCGAAGAGGTGTGACGCTGCGATTTTGAGTGTCGCTATTCATTATTGTCTAGTTATTTGAACCACGTCTTGATATTTGCAGTCACGAATTTTTTTCGTCCTGCAACTAAACCCATAAATTGTATAGAAATGTGAGCATGTTATGTGAATGATGTTAATTTGTCATGTCTGTGCCAGGCTTTGTTGCAAGAGGCTCATGAAGAAGCTTTTCAAGCAGCCTTGAACACGTTCAACATTGAAGCTGTGGGCGGAGGAACATTACGAAAGAAGTATGAGAAGGAACTTTACAATACAGTAAAAAAACAGTTCGAGGTTAGTGTAACATGTTCATGCGACACTTGCGACCAATCCTCTGTGATTCTCTAGATGCTGCATCGCTGATTTATGAACCCGAAATTTAGTCATATTGACAGCAGATATAGAGGCAATTTGTTTAGTTTTTTTCTAAAGCATGCAAGACCTATGGATGATAAAACTGGTGAAACATCGGCGGTTTTCTCAGAGCCACAAACGCAAATTACTCATGGAAGCGGAGCTTCAATGTTTGCGGGCCGCAGGCAGCTTGGAAGAAAGAACGTTAAATGCATGTCATGCACCAAATGCATCTTTTGAGTCTGTTGTTAAGGTATGAATTTTGTACCCGTAGTGTTATTACTCCTCATTCGAACACATATCACAATTCTCGTTTTATTATTATCTTTCTTATTGTTATTTTGACATTACTGCTTTAGTACTTTGGGGCAGCTCAATTGTAGCTACTTTTGGTGTTTAAGATTCATGTTGAGATTCTCTAAATGAAGACCTTGAAGTGTTTGTCTTAATAGAGATCTTATTTGTGGTCGACTTGAATGTTACATGCAGGTGATAGATGGTCTGGTGGCTGAGTATGAGGTATCGGCAGTTGGATCTTTCAAGTGGCAGAAACTTGTTAAATTTTTGCGAAATAGGTTTGGATTCCCCATCAACTCTCAAACGCTATCCAATTTTTCTTACATGAATTTCATTTAGAACTCGGAGAGTGAAGTGTAGTTTACTTGTAAATCAGCATTTAGATCTATTTTAATGGATACTGTTGCAATATCGGCTAAGCTGTGTCAATTCTGTGAACTTCTAGTCGAATAAACTTGGTGGCGGAAGATATTCGAAGATATTCACTGCACCTTTTTAACAATTTTCAGCTCCACAGTTTGGCAGGGCCTTTAGAAGACCTCGTGAAGCGGGAAAAGGATACGATTAGAGCAGAATATTCAGCATTAGAGTTACAGATCAAATCTATGGAGGAGAAGTTTGCTTTCGGGCACAAACAAGTGGAATCTGCTCAGAAGGATGCCCAAGATTGGAAGAAGCGTTACGAGTCGTCGGTCAATGACGCCAAGAAAAGCTCAGAGAGTGCTGCTACACAGCACGCCATTATGCAAAAGAGGATCACGACGCTGGAGGAGAGACACACTACAATCACATCTCAGATGGATGAAATCAAGAAGGAAGCATCTGAATGGCGATCCAAGTATGAGCAACTGTTGAATGAACATCGGATGGAGCAAGAAAGGAGTGCGGCTGAAAACAAGCTTGTTCTGGTAAATGGGTCTCAGCTATCATACATCGATTCTGCATTTTGAAAATACTCGTAGTTTTATAAGAAGCAGTATCTTACATCAAGGTTATTATTTGTGCTGTTTGCGATGCAGAATCGATGTACGATCTCTGAGACTCGTTTGGCAGCAATGCGAGAGCAGTTGGAGGCTAGTAAAGAGGAAGCCACCGAATGGAGACATAAGTACGAAACTGTAGAAGCAGATACTAAAGCTGCTATTGAAAGGGCCAACGTTTCGAAGGATAGGGCTCTGAAACAGGCACAGCTTCGGGAGGATGCGCTTCGGGCAGATTTTGCTGCTGCCGTTGCACTAAAGGTACTCGGACACATTATTTCAGTGCATTCGTTGCTTCAACATGTGATTTGGTTATTAGTCGGTGATTAATGTCCTCGTGTGTTATCAATGGAAGGCACGATATTGAGGAGTTGACGACCAAGGCACGATACATAGTTCCTGTTATCGTGGTTCTGCAAATAACGATCTGTTTAAATGTCTTGCACTTTATTGATCCTAATGCAAATGCAATTCAGTGATTCATTTCACATTTGACTCAACTTATTCCACTGACTTGGTGTCTTCTAACACTAAAATTCTTTCATTGTTTGCCCGTAGGATGGTGAGATAAAAGACTTGCACTCCAAGTTTGAGCGTGGAGAGCGTCAAATAGCTATCCTATCATCTCGCCTTCATGTAAGTATGTGTCACGATTAGGTCCAATGACCTACACGTGAAGTAAAGTACTTCCAGAAGTAAATATTGCACAACTCTTGGATGTAAGCGATTGGAGTCTAAATTATACATTTGCATTCCTGCACAAAGAATGAGGCGAAAGTGAGGATATACACAACAAATTGTGGGGATGTGTACATTTCATGAATCCCTATTCTGTGGTGGATGCAGGAACAAGAGGTAAAGCTTACAGGTCAAATTGAGGAGTTGATGACCCTGAAAACCGAATTGCAGCATTCACATACTGAACTCGAAACAAAGACATCTACGATAGTGACATTACAAAAAGACCTCGAAACAGCATGTCAAGACAAAGTACATGCTGAGCAACGAATGGCTGAGGTTATGAAGCGAATGGAGGAGACTGAACGGCTCTGGAAAATTGCCGAGAAGAGGGAAAAATATGCGTCCGAAGCTGTGGAGAAAGCTCGGAACGAATTATCAGCAATACAGAGGGAAAAATCGGAGTCTCAAAGACTGGCTTCTGAAAGACTAACAACTATTGAGCGTTCAGAACGGAGGTGTGATTCTCTTGAACGTGAGAGAGTTGAGCTTACTCAGGTATCACTAATGTCGACTGGACAAATATTCTAACATTAAACTCTTGTCATGACGTTTTATTCCTTGACATTTCATGAAAATTATCACAGAAGCTGATACATGCAATGTGGGTGCTTAGACGCTCGAGCATGTAAAAATATCCGAGAAGGATGCGCTCTCCCGAATAACAGCGCTTGAACTTCGTATTGAAGAGCGAGAAAGAGAAATGGAGAAGCTTCTGGATGCTTCAAATGAGCAGAGGCTCAAGACGGTGGAATCCTTTGAGGCCTTATTAGACAGCGAAAGAGCAGCAAAAATGGAGGCTTCCAGTCGTGCCGATAAGCTCTCGGCCCAGTTAACAATTGTGCAAGGAGATCTTGACGCTCTTCAGACGCAACTTATGTCCGTCCGGAACCATGAAACTGCATTGGATACAAAGCTGAAGTCATATACGGATGTGTCAACCATCTCCCCCAGTGAACATACAGTTCGTATCAAAAGGATGCGAATTGAGAAAACGTCAGAGGTGGGGGACATGGAAATCGACAAACACAATTTACAATCATTGATGAGGGGTATAACAGACAATATCAGCAGCCGTGAAGAAAACCACGAAGGCCATAATTCAAATGAAGACATGAATGATAATAACACATCAATGACGACTGAAGATTATCACAAATTCACTGTGGCAAAGCTGAAACAAAAACTGACTCAAGCTGGGCATGGAGAAGAAGTAGCACAACTCAAGAGCTCTGCGACAAAGAGAGATATAATTGCTTTGTACGAAAAGCTCATGTTCCCCAATTAATCTTTAATATTTCGTGGGCGCGCCTAATCTGTAACAATCTCAATGCAGGCTCTTGTTCGCCGAGAAATTCCGTTTAAGACTGCTAACCGTGCAATTCTGGTATATAAATTTCCCAGTTGTGCTGATACAAGTACAAATCGCTTTTTTGCAACAGTTGCAAGCTCTGCAACAGAGTGAAACTGATAATTATTCGACAACTGCTTCCTTTGATGTTCTTTGTTATCTATCACCACCACTCACATTACATAACACTAGTAAAGTTTCTGTAGCTTGGTTACCGTGTCCCAGTCACTAAGCAGTTGGATAGGATACTCTTGGTTGCGGAGGTAAATGAGATAGAAGATTCAGTCCATCTATTGAGTACAGTGCAAAGTGGGAAAATGAAATTTCGATAATAGAGCTTGAGTTGACAAACACCGATGTAATATAAATATTTCATTGTGTGAATAAACTATTTTCCCTTCCTATGTGTTGATTTTTCAACTCTCAAATTTTAAGAATTATCAGTAGATGCTGAAAGTACTCGTACAACCGCTGCTCCATTGTTAGAAGATTTGCTGATTTTGAGCAATTTGAGCACAGTTATAAAATGTGTCCACATTTTGTGCTATGCATATAAAATATATGCTACCTGCACATG
Source organism: Physcomitrium patens (assembly GCF_059467195.1). NCBI lineage: Eukaryota > Viridiplantae > Streptophyta > Bryopsida > Funariales > Funariaceae > Physcomitrium > Physcomitrium patens. The sequence goes on from NC_143421.1 coordinate 7,716,527, forward strand.
GTTGAAAGTTGAACAGAGAACATGCTCTTTTGATTACCTTGAATGAACAGAAAACTCGAAACATCTTACAAGCAAAATCTTGCAACTAGAAATACTAGATAAATTCGTGTAACTTTGGATATGTTCACAGGTGGAAAAGCAAACTCGTTTTATAATGAACTAGTCCTAATTCGACAAGATAGTTTATCAATACAGAAGCGAAAGAGGTTGACATTCAAATAAGTTCAACCTAAATTGCAATTAAACGCAGAATTTAATGAAAAAAACACAAAGATGGAATGAAGGGAAGAATTTAAGCATGCTCATACTTGAAATTATACATGTAATCGCGTTCAAACTAGGAAATCTTATTACACTAAACAACTGTTTTCGACACACACGTTTTTGAAACAATTGATTTCGACACAATCGATGTGCTCATTTGAGCAGACGGCCACTTTTCCAATTCCGATATAAGACTGTTGAAATTGCTCCCTGTAAAACCCAAAAAACTAGCAATAACACACACAAGCACCTGACTTCGTGGATTAGAAGTGAAGATGATATTAGTAATCTCTCTGATAAGTCGAAACTGACCCTGCATGTACAAAATATCACAAAACGACTTTATAAACATCCATGGCCATACAAAGCTTGCAAGAAACTCCCGACATTGAAGTGAATATAAATGAAGAGGGTGTCTGATCAATTAGCTGGAATAGTTTCTTTCAAGTTCAGCGCGTCACCAAGAAATCACAGGTGCGATTGTACAGCTTTTCAGAGTTCTCAATGATACAACTGGAAGCCACAAAATACTGAACTAGCAACCAGATGATCAAATTATTGCTAGGCCTGCGCCACAGCCCGATACCTGGAATGCCTCAAGCTGAGCGCAAAATACAACCATTGGGCGCACATTCATACCTGGGACACAGACGATTCACACGAACATCTACGGTGAACCCTCCCAAAATGCATCTCTCCATGCTCAACTAAGCCACATAGTGAATTCCAACGACATGGAGAGCTAAGCGGATACATCCGAACTATTAGGCTTATCTTGTAATCTCCTTCTTCTTAATAGCAGCAATTTGCAATCCAGGGTTCAAACCCTTAGGGCATGCTTTAGCACAATTCATGATGGTGTGGCACCGGTACAACTTGAATGGGTCGTCTAGAGCCTCAAGCCTTTCCTTTGTAAATTCGTCCCTGCTGTCTGCAATCCATCTGCAAACGTAGTATTCAAAAGCTAGGTTAGACAAACATCTCAACTAGGTAGACTTCTGCAGCATAAACTTCAACACATTACTCTAATCTTGAGTTTTATAAGAGGGTGTGTCTTGAAGTGCCTCGACAGAAGAAAGGAGAAGGGTTTGATGTTCGTTCGACCGTATCTCGTGGAAAATAAAAACGCAAGATGATGAGATTTACGTCCCCCTGTCTGTTCCTACTTTTTCTTTGATGGCCTTTCCTAATCACCTCACAAGACGAAAACATCTGGTTGAATTTTTCAGATAGTTTTCACCGGCCAAGAATAACAGGGAGCTAAAGTGAACAATGAACCTCAAAAACCTACGGTCACATCAGCAGTCCTGCAATAGATAATAAAATGCTGTAACCGAAATCCATACAGTTACTGATCATCACGACTACCCTAACTCAATCAAGAAAAAATGGAGATTGTATCCCGTTTCAATGATTGGCAACACTCAGAGGAAGACATGGTACGAGTCTCACTTCAGACGACTATAACAATCATAATTTCAAAGTAGACTGTGCGGAAGCAACGCAAACCTGTGAGCCTGCAACAGAGCAGCTGGTCCCAAATACTTGTCGGGATTCCACCAGTAACTAGGGCAGGAGGTAGTGCAGCATGCACACAAGATGCATTCATACATGCCGTCCAGCTTGAGTCGGTCCTTCTTCGTCTGAAGATACTCCTTTCCTCCGGGCGCAGGCTTCTTGGTCTTCAGCCAGGGCTCAATACTCTTGTACTGCGAATAAAATTGCGTCATGTCGACGACAAGGTCCTTAATCACATACATGTGCGGGAGAGGGGAGATTATGGTCTCCGACTTGGGATCAGGCTCAATGGGCGTCAAGCAAGCAAGGCCGTTGCTGCCGCCGATGTTCATTGCGCAAGACCCACAAATTCCCTCCCGGCAAGACCTCCGGAATGTCAACCCAGTATCGATCTCGTTCTTGATTTTGATCAACGCATCCAAAACCATAGGCCCGCACTCGTTCGTGTTGATGGAATACGTCTTCAGGTAGGGCTTCTCACTGCTGTCAGGGCTCCACCGGTAAATTGAAAACTTCTTAATGTTGGGCTCCTTCGTGGCGGTGATTCCAGGCGATGGGTCGGATTGCTCCGTGGAACTCTTCAAGGCGGTTGAGGACGCCGAGGTCGTCGACACAGAGCGCAGAAAATAAGAATTCAAAATGCCCTTCGCCCTCCCAGAGGCCGATGCGGCCCTCGTTATCGCTGCCATGGCTCTACAAACTTCTAAATCCACCACCACTCACCAACTCCGGTCTCCTCCTCCTCCAACTCCAAAACCCAACTCTCAAAACGCAAAATATCACCGAATGCCTGCAGTGACAAAGAAATGAAATAGAACTCAACTACCCAAATGAACCTGGATGCTCAAAGGAATTCTGGACCGACAGAGGCTGCGATCGACACCGTAATTAAGATACGGCAGAAAGATCAAAGTGCTTACTATGCTTATCGAATAAGGAAGCCTCTAGGCTTGTGTCCAGAGGCGTCTTTCTTTTCTTTTCTTTTTTAAGGAAGTAGGTGAACGTGAGGGATGTGGCACTTGAGGATCTGACGGTTCATAACATGACTACGACGGTGTCTTCTTTACAAAATTGGGAGGACGGCGATTGCCCAGGTACAGTGGGTTCGTCCACGATGTCGACGACGACGAAGAAGAAGAACACCGCATCCATCCAGAAACTTTCTCGTTTCCTATGACGACCATCTTGACATGGTTCCATCTTCAGATGGATGCGTGACGTAGCTTTGGTCGCACCCGAGATTTCTGCCCTGAACAAATTGAGCTTCCGTATCAGCTTTGTGACAGCTTGAGCACCTTCACAAACAGCCCCCGTGTGCACCATAGAACCATTCGTTGAGTCTCTCTCTTTCTTCCCCCCTTCTTTCTTTCACTCTACTTTTCTTACTTTCTTTCAGGTGATGCAAGGTTTAAAAAGGCCAACTACTTGACGAGGAGTTCGGCAAGAGAAAACGCGACGGAAAGGCGGTTTGCTGAGATCGATGGACGGAATCCTCACATGTGCGCGGCACAAGGCGAAAATTCCCTCCCAATGACAGGTATCGCACCGTTTACGATCACATATGTGCCCTCCTCGTTACAGATATAGCGCACAGGATAACAATCAATCTGATCAAACCTTCCTTGCAACGAAATGCTTGCCTACTGCCACCAGCTACGTCAAACGCCCTCTCCGCTCCGTTACATTTGCATTGTTCATCGTCTACAGTGACATTCGTGAGCAAAAAAACAGGAATCGGCGATGCGCTTGAAGACGAAGTCAGCTTGCAGTGCCAATACTACCACCATGCTTACAGATTTCTGCATAATCTTCAAGCATGTCACTCAATTTGGGACAACACATGGAGCGAGCATGGCATGAAACCTCAAGTTTATTGCCATTGCGAAACAGTGAGCATTGGAGGCGTCAGAAACCTTACGTGAAGAGGCTTGGAATTAGGGTTTCCAGAAGCACATTGTAGTTTCCAACTGTGGATATATTTTTGTGTGGGTTGTGGTCAGTGATACTGTTCTGTTGCCAGAATATGCACTTGCTCAGAGTGTGTTAAGTAGTGAAGGTGAATATGAGCTTTGATGGAAAATGGGCTTTGAAAGTGGCTCTTGATTCGGTACATCAAGACATCTTTTGTACTTCTCGTACATATTGTTCAATTAGTGCAATTGACATTGTTCACACATATTGTAAAAGAATCATACACAACCATAGATAATTTGTTAATGCTAATATTAGTTTTACTCTTTTATACATCAAGCTACAGAACTGCATCGCTTTGGAACATAAACCTCAATACAATCTTTCTTTATTTGCTTTGATAGATTTTTTTTAGATAACCCATTGTAGACTCTATCACCACATTTGGATGGATAGGATGTATGGTGAATTTGGTTTCAACTTATTTAGATTATTGTCAAGTCTTGTCAAAACAATAATTTAATGGTATATCATGAATTCACCTCCACTTTACGATCATTGGTATATTCTTTCTAAGACTACTTTTTATCTTCATAGATAATTTCATATTTCACCCATTTGTCAATTTTTAATATTGTATTTCTTTTTACTTATTTATTTTCAAAGTTTTTTATATTATTAGTCATATTAACTTTAAAATCACTACTGTAATTGCTCAAACACTATTTGCAAATGCCTAGCATGTTCTTGGAGGTTGCTTCTAAAGATAATAACATTATTAATATAACATTTGCCAAATAATAAGCAGATTAAGATTTGGTCCATCACCCTTTAAAACTTAGCTGGTGTGTTCTTGAGACCAAATAAATGATATTTCTAATAATAGAGTTAATCCTTGCCATTATGATTAACTCTGCAAAATGTTATCTTTATCTAATTATCTACCAAAAACTGCAACTAATAGTAACCTCATTGCAAATTAAGAGTACTAATTATTCAAGAAAATTCTACTATATCAAATAATTTCTTTGGTGTAAACATTGGATACAAATATGACTTGGTCTTATAATTAACTAAGGAATAATATCCATACATTCATTTTTCTCTCTAACTTCTAAATACATCCTTCTTAGAAGGCATAATTATAGCATAAGCATACATAGCATTAGATGACTCAATTAAACTAGCGGCCAATAATTCTTAATATTAAGTCTCAACACCAAATTTCTACAATAGAATAAATTAATAAGGTTGTAAAAAGATTAGATGGCTATTTTTTAAAATAAATATAGATTTTTTGCCCTTATATTTTTTTAGTTTGTTAAGACTAAAAACAAAATAATTGCAATATGAAAAAATATAAATATTTGTATTTTTTGTACTTTGGCATCTATAAGCTGTAATTCCAATTCTAAAAGGCCAATCATCAAACTCTATATTCTCCTTTTCTATCATTAGATCCTTGTTGCATACTAGCACAATCTCTAATTGCTAATCTATAATAGTAGTAACTTCAATGCATCCAACATTCTTACTTACAACTAATGAAGAGACTTCATCTCTATTATTTTTTTACTTAAATTGGCAATGTTTGGATGACACATAGTACCATGTATAAAGATCTATGATAATATCACTTGGACCTCTATTTTTCTAAAGTCTAAGCCAAAACATCAAAAATACATTGAGTGCAAAGCTCTTCTATTACATATTGTTTTAAGCAAAAAAATAATATTGATTCCTCCGTCTCAATGAGTTGTAGTACTATTGCAATCAACCCTTAAAATAAATGGATGATAATGATGATATTGTTGTATAATGAGACAAATGCCACAAACTCAAACCATAGTATTGAAATGGATTATTTGGCTTAACAAGGAGTAGAATTAATCCTTAGTGAGGTCATGAATTATTGTAATGCTAATAATAAAGTCCATAATTTATTCTTGCTCATCAATAATATGCTCTTTATAGGTTTGGAAAGTAGCATTTTAAATCATACCTACATTGATGACCTACCATATGTCTTTATATATGTATTTACCATCCTTGCAAACCTTTGTTCAAATATTTTTTATAAGAAGTTACATTTAAAAAAAATACACCTTAGTGATATTAATTGATTAGATCAACTTCATCAAATCTGCAAAGAGATTAAAGTAAGAATTATTTAGCATGCAATCAACTTCAATACATGAATGACCTTAGAAAGACCACCTTCTAATAAGTAGGTCCATATAGCTTCACCTTCGCAAGACTTCATTACTAATGAGAGTAATATCTTATAAGAGTTTGCCAAAATAATTATGAATAACATAAAAAAAATACTAATTGTTCATAGTAAAGAACCAACAACCTTTGCAAGTGATATTTGATAATACGATTAAGTGCAAGTCTATTATCTAGTCTCTAAGTTGGCCACTAAATTGGTACCAATGCTTGCAAAGTGGTCCACAAGAGTAATTTGTTTATTTGACAAATGCCATTAAATAGGCTAAATAAAAGAAAAAAAATATAAATGTATTGATACATCTAAGAATCTCAACAATATAATAATATCTTGATACCAATGTAAAAGATCTAAATTAATATTCTAAAGAAGAAGCAAGTCCTCACAATGTTTTGAAGGTACTTTCAAATATGTTGTATCTAGTGGTTCAATAAAACTAGACATAAATGAAATTGTTTCTTCTAATAGGATTGAACTACGTGGTAAATCCTATATCAAAGCATTGCAATCAAAGATAGTTTGTATTGCCAAAATTATAGCCATAGTTGTAAACCTCATCTAAATAAGTTTTTTTTGCCATGACTTATAGATCACTATGGTCTAATCTATGCTTCCTTTTTTTAATTGTCTAAACCAAAATTCAAGAAGTAAAGTACTTATTCATCCACAAAAATATTAAAATTTATGATTCTAATGCTACAAACATATATAATTACTTAGACACATGTCTTGCAAATTAGACAAGTGTTTGAAGTTCTATAGAACATCTTTACATTACTTATAGTTAAATATTATATATGAAGGCAAGAATAAAGGCTTCTTTGTTCTTGTCAATGTCTTTTTTGTCTTTAGTCTTATATCAAGAGCTACTAATTTTTTGTCTTTACTAATAGCTATTTTGGATTAATATTATACCATCTATAAGTAATTATGTATTCATTTGAGTAATATAAGAATATATTGACTCTTTGATTTTTTGTAAATTATGTTCTAGAAAACTAGTTACTATACATTAGAAAGTGATATTGAAATACAACAACCTACACTTGATATAGATATCAACTATAATGACTACTTGATATAAGTGATTATCTTCTTTGTGCCTCCTTCTAAGGTGACAATAATAAGTAAAAAATGGTCGAGATTAGTAATGTCTAAATCTACAACTTGTGGAATTTTTTTGTTAATTATCATTTGGTTGGGAATAAAAGTCTATCATTACTCATATTGGTGTTGTAAAGATAGTATTGCTACCAATGTCATTGATAATTAATATGGTGTTAATATTCTTTAAATGTATCATATTTGGATATAAATTCTAATGTTTAGAAGCAATGTTAGATAAATAAACCATATTTTTTTAAATCAAAGATTCATTGTCCAATAATATGATTGATAGCTATAGCACATCATCTTTTTTAAATACTATAGTAGCCTTAGTTGTAAGCTTAATTCTTAACTTTATTAAGTCTTCTTCTAAAAGCAAAGTAATCATTTTTTATTCCACATTCAAAGATAATAAAGATGCTTTATTTTCTACTATTCTACTTTCTGAATAAAATACTCTTGTTGATTTGAAATCTAATTCTATATATTCTATACAAAAAAATATAAACAATTTTAATGCTTTATAAACCAAAGTTTGTAATGAATCTAAGGCACTAGTTTCTTTAAGTAGTGTTGAGGTCAAAATAACAAAGTAATTGAAATTAATGGCATTGGCAATACCAAAGAATAGAAGTAGCTTAGATTCATCAATCTAATTTTGTAATCTAGCATAATAAAGATTACTACTATTGTCAAGTACATTTATCAATAGCAATGCAATTTTTGCTACAATTTGGATATAAGTAGCAACCACCATAACTTCTCCAAATGCACCAAACATATATGCATCTATTGAAAAAGATGTTGAATTGTTCTATAGAAGTGGCTTTGCTTTTGCAACCTAGTCCAAAGATGCCATAGCATTATATCACTTTTTTAACTTTGCAATTTTGGCTTTTAAAGTCTTTTTCTTTTTCAAATAAAGTTTCTTCCTCAGAAATAGAATAATGCAATGATCTTCATTAAGTTTTCACTTATTATACTAAAAGTTCTTCAATTGCATTTGCTTTGGCTATTTTCATGCCTTAATCAATACTACTTTAGGTTTTGATTTTATTATATTTTAATTCTTTTTCTTCTTTTTAGAATATTTAGAATTACTCTTAACATGGCCTATTTCATAATATGTCTAATTATATAAGAACTTTTTAAGCTATGCCTTTATTATATTACTTAAAATAGTAGTTATTTTTTTATTCTTTAATGCTTCTATCATCTATAAGATTATGTTGGTAGCATTATATTAACAAAAGGCCTAAATTTACTTCTTAACTTAAGCAAATGCTTGCACTTTCATGGCTTTTTCATTTTAATTTAAGTATTAATTTTGAGTGATTTAAGTGGAATATGAATTTGTAAAAGCATAACTATTGTAGAATAAAAAATGATTTAATATCAATTTTTAAAATGATAAATAACTTAAAAAAATAATTTTTCTACTTTTGAATCACTATAACTTTCAAAAATTAAAAGATAAAAATTCTTATCAAATAGGAAATAAACAACCATAGCACAAGTCAAGCATCTCTTATTCTACTACAAAAGAATTAAAGAATGCAAGTATATATGGAAAATATTAAGCTATACTAAATGGCTAAACTATCATCTTAAAATAAAATTAACAACACCAAATTCTCTATAATACTTATAAAATCATGACATAATAAGAATGCCAAGTTAAGATTTTTTTATTTTTTTACTTTTTATTTTTTTTACATCCTTAATTCTTAGGTAGATGAATACTTCTTACTATAAATAAGTAGTTATTTTGGTTTACTTTATGGATACATTCAAACTCACAAGACTATCTTACCATCCTCAAACAATGACCAAGTGAATGAACAATTAAATAGATAGACAAATAAATATATCTCCTTTGAAATTAATGCATACCAATTAACAAGTAGGCAAACACAAACCAAGGCATGCGAGAGTGGAAATTACGGGGAGAAGACTCAGAACACTGCTGCCACCCAAGATGCTATGCTATATTATTTCCCATCCAGCAACGACCAAAAGCTGTGATTTTGGGTACCAATCTCTGGACCAAGAGCAGTATAAACATCCGTGTGACGAAACACATTCTGAGCTTGGTACCAAAACCTGCAACACCGGATCCCACATGAACACAAGCTCAACAGGTGCAGCTGATCTGAAAATCGCACTTCTCAATAATTCGACATTTCAGCTCTTAGGTATGACCTCAATACGTTCCAATTGCTATTTGAAAGAAGAACAACTATACCTCGTTCATGTCGCTAAATCTCAACTTGAGAACCTTCAGTCGCACCTTGAAAGATCCTTGTGATTGGGACAACTAGTGGGAGAGATCGCAACAAACCCATCTGGCATCACATTTGCTTCCCAATCTACTGGTCGACATCTAAAAATGGCACCTAATTCGAAGGTTTAGTGACCACTTACCTTGGGAGGATTCCCTTTCACCAGACCAAGTGTCTGCAAAGTAAGATTCGATAAAAGAGGGCCAATGCTGGCGTACTAATTCAACTTGCACAAAAATAATAATCCCGCAATGTTATTTGAGTTTGGTGCTCTCAAATGCTGTAATTATCACATTTCACGTAGCTTTTCCCAACCAATTGGGGCCAGTGGTTACCCACCCTCCAACCTGCACTTGTCAAGAGCAGAAAGCTAACATACTTTATCAATTGGGAACAAAAATTTTCATTCTTTAATGTCATCAATCCAATGCTCCCATCTTTCAATGTCAACTAGGATGATGACACTTAAAGGAGACTTGTGAGCATCCTTGAACACCTGCACAGCCATTGCAACCAACATCAGTCATGAAACCATACGGAGAAATGCACACAACCCAGACGACACGAGACGTGAGTATTGCAGGTGCAGAAGCCACCAAATTTCTTTTCGATGCTAATGCCAAGATGTTCAGCAATGAGTATTTCCTTAAATCAATACGCAATGTCCCTTTGTAATCGTAGCATCTTTCTTGGACTCATCCCAGCCGACCATGTCCTCTGAAGATATCTGATATACATACTTGTAGTGAAGTTAAATACCATTACAACCAGCACCAGCTTCAAGCAGGAAAACATTTTCACATTCTTGTGTCGCTGCATGTTCAACTTTTCAATATTAATGACGTATCGGTTTGCATAATCACAGAGGGTGCGACTACATTTTTCAGCAGGATAGAAAGGCATTGAACTTACAATCTTTATGAATGGAAACCCACTTTCGATAGCGATGGTTGCAGCAAGTGCTGTTTTACCCCTGCACACACTCGGGCAAGGCCACCTCAGAACATCCTGCACGGATAGTATGCACACAAGTCTCCTTTAACATGTTAACCGAGAAGGAATACACTAAAAATCCTCCCAACTCCACTACGCATGCCTTACAACAACCATTTGAATCTTCAAACTAGTACCAAACAGAATGAATGATACAAAAAGTAAGCAGAAAAACAAGAATTAGACAACCACGGCATAATGAACATGCAACTCGGGTATCTGATAATCACATGTAAAAACAGGGTACCTTCAAGAAAGAACCAGTACATCTTCAGCGTATTCATGCCTGCACCCAATGCAGGCTCCACTTCATCAACACCCTTCAAAAAGACTTCCCGTTTTACTTTTGTATTATCCTCGTCCATTGCTTTTGAAAGATCGGCTAAATCCACTTCCCTCACAAGAAAACACGAAGTCAAGAGCAGGAGGTATGATGTAACATTGAAAAAATATGCAGTGCACATTCTCACTACAGTATGTGTTCGTACAATCAAAGACCTCATCAAAAGCCCAGATCCTGACTGAACTACTAGCACTATACCCCATAATATTCCATCGGTCGAAAGCCACGCTAATGAGGTTTGTTTCAATCACTTCACAATTTCAGGATGCAGTTCAATGAGCGCCGAACGACATATTCCATGAACAAACTGTGAGCTTCTAAGATCAATTTCAACAAGCCTTACATCTCATCTCCAAAATTTAAGACCCCACCTGTTGCAAAGTCAAAAAAGGTGTCCGCACGTCATCCAAAGCACATGACAAAGTCAACAAACAACCTAAAATTTGCGTGCAAGACGAGAAAACTAGCTCTCTTCGTGAATGGTAAACATTCAATCACCTGTTTAGAGCAAAAGAGCTTGCACTCTTCAATACACCTTCCTATTCTGCTACGCTGAAGTTCTTGGTCCGACACGCTGAACCAATAAACGCAGTCAGCTGATCAGCTACAACGAGAATGCACCATGCACAAGACAAACTCTACTTACGTGAATAGCCATCAATGCTTGCGACCTCCAAAACAGCGAGCAGCATTACACCAATGACCACAACCTGGCTTGAACTCCCGGAAACTACAAGATCACCAAGTTCTTCAAGACCCACATCGACACCCAGAAAAGAGTTTTTCTTCATCTGGTAAGAGTGGATGCTTAAAATCTGAACGCGACCGATCTCGTCTGGCAACCCGATTCCAACTTGAACCTCCATGCGTCCTGGCCTGCATAAATCTGGAAGATCAGACTAACATGGCCATCTATGAGCTTTGTTAACCCCACATATTTGCCTGTTACAACTCAAATCAAGTTGAAAACAGCTAGTACGTCTCCCAATAACATAGCTCAAGGATTGATAGCTTGTAACACGACCGCTTTACCGGAGTAACGCTTCATCAACTAGGTCCTTCCTGCTTGGCATACTGATCAGCAATATGTTAAGAGCCACATCACCATCAATCTGACACCATGCCAAGACGTTGGAATAAAATCTGAACTCCTGTGTAAACTACCTCCGTTCAAGCACCGTATGTCAACATCATTGTTCCAAGAAACGCACAAGTTTTTTTGTGCGGAAAGCGCCCCCATACTACAGACACTCATATCAGCTCGAATTATACATATCAGAGTAGTAACTAGAAGCCAGGAAGTCAACACTCTCAAGGGGAGGAACCTGAGATATAGTTAGTAGAGATATATAGCTTAAATATATATATATATATATATATTAAAAAATCTAAGGTTGCAAAAATAATTAAATATTTAAAAATGATAAGACATTAGTTATTAAATAATAATCTTCGGGAACAAAATGGGATCAAACTTTGGTAAATATAATAGAAGATGATTATACATTCTACATGCAAGTATTTGTCTTCTATAGTTGGAGAGGTTTGTTGCCAGTTGGAAATGCACTTCTTATATTTATTTTTATTGATTTTTATGACCTATTTTTTAAAATGTTATTAAATTACAATTAACAATTTTCTTTCCATTCAAATCATGTTATTGATAGGATTTTTTTTTTTTTTTTTTTTTTTTTTTTTTAATAGTGTGGGCCTTTTTGCACAACACTTTGTACAAGCAAGTGACTAAGTTTAATATGACAACTCTTTATAATTTGTATGCAGAAGAATTAAAGAAAAGATATTTAAAGGTATAATGCTCCAATCATAAATAAAGTTTTAGAAATTACTGTTGATAGAGACATTGGATCTAAAATAAGAAATATCATTATCCTTACCATTGACAGCCTTTTTGCTAGAATCATTAAAACGTACAGTGTGTACGTTCTTCTAATGTATCTTATTATGTTTCTATGTAAATAAATATGATTAAAATCTAAATATATTCTATATGGGAATTGAAATCATGGAAGCAAATGATGTCTACAATGAAGAATGAGATAGTGATTACCAATCTAAAAAGAAATGGCAAGTGAGTGTAATGGATTATACAGCACATTACTTATATTTTTGTCTATATATATATATATATATATATATTTGTGGTATTATTTGAGATTTGTTAATTGTGCTTCAATCAGTTCATTCAAGTAATTAAGAATAATATTGTATGAAATGAAATTTTGTATGTTAATTTTACTCAATATTCAACATTAATTGTAAGAAAAATACATACTGTTTTATTCTTTTGTTTTCTTCCAAGCAGTTTGAACAACAAAATGTTTTAAATTTAAATTGTTTTTTAAGAATTAGTTAGACTTGTCCAGTTCTATTCCAAACTGTGGGTAGAATTAACCTTGTATGTTTTAATCATTTAAATGAATACATTTTAAAATCTAAAACATAACTAAAAAAGTCTAATCTAAGTCAATAAAAATCTTTATGTAAAAATCTATAAATCAATGTATCCAAATTCTTCACTTATTATACTATGTATGAGAAAGATAGTATTGTATTTATAATGAATAGTTTCCAAGTTTCAAAAGATTGTATTATTTTTGTAAGATGTAAATGAATGACTTTTTGAGATTTTTTTTAAAATATATATATATATATATATATATACAGAAATAGGAATAAATGTGAAAGGATTTCTGTCTAGCTGAAACAACATTGAGTGATACATACAAGTATTCTTCATAGTATGTGTGTGATGGCCTCACCGATGAACACTCCAATCAAATAATATGCATTACAATCCCCTATATTTCCTTCTTTACAGAATCAATTTTTATTCTTAATTTCATCACCCAACCAAAATAAAAGCTGTCAAAATTATCTATTTTTTCAATACAAATACGGATGAGCACATAGATGGATGAAGGGGCCAATTCACAAGTTGTATCATCAAATGGTGATTACTGATTTTAATCTGTTCCTCTCAAAACGTCTATTTTGACGTTATCAAACTTTATCATGAACAAATAAGGGTATATAAATAAATAAATAAACAAATAAAAAAGGGTAAATTTCTAAGACACGGTCATGGGTATCTCCGCTGCGGCTGGATGCGACGAAACCCAAATAAAATACAAAGCCCACTCGCAGGGGTGTTCCCGACGGCGGGGGAACATGCCGTGGGGAACGGTTCCCAACCGGCGCCTCGGACGGGGCTCCCCGCGGTGTTTCGGAGGGCGGAGGTCTCGATGTCGAGGAATTGGATTGAAGGATTGAAGGATTTGAACGGATTGTTTCTGTCTATGTAGTACTTGCTTGCTTCTTGAATGCGATCTTCGTGATCCTGCGTGGCAGCCCCTTTCGCTGGCTCCAGATGCGTGACGCGACGCCGCAGTCCCTACCCAGTCAGTCAGCTCGGATGAATTGAAGGGGCCATGAGGCTCCTCTCCTGTCTCGAAAGATCCGTTACAGAGTGCCGTTGCATGTCTCCGTTCACGTTGCGATTGAGAGCTCCGTTGTCGTCGAACTAACTGTTCGTCTCTCTCTTCCTTCCTTCCTCGCCAGAGCGTGTGTTGACAGACGCTATTTTATTAACCTGTGGTGCGCTCTCTCGCTGACCGCAATGCTTATGGGTATTCGTTGTGTGGAGTTTTGAGGGAACGACTCAGCGACGTCGTTGGTGCATTTTGTGGGACGGGAAGAGGTTTTCGTTGACAGTTTCTGCACACAGCGGGTGGATGTAGGATATTTCACGAAATTTTAAAGTGGGTTTTTCAGAAGTACCGTGATTTATATGTGTCGAAGATTCTCAAGGTCGGCTTAAATGTGTGGGTTCAAAAAAGAGTAATGTAGATTCCTGATGTAGCCGTGTAAATGAAATGGATCCCAAGGGTTGAGCATTTTGAAGGAGACTTTGACGAATATTGAGTGCACAGAAGAACAGCTGCACTTGAAGTCCAGCTGTAAGATGTGCGAGAAAAAGTAATGCACGGAAATACATGTGCAGCAGAACCCACATTGAACAATGGGAGTGAGGGGAGGATTTTGGGATGAGCTCCGGGTTGTTTCAAAGAGGAAATCGCTCGACTGGTTGCATGGGAAACGGCTTGCTGTAGACCTATCGTATTGGGTAGTCCAGCAGCAAACAGCTGTGGGTGGCCTCGTCCGAAAGCCTCACCTTCGTATCCTCCTCTTTCGTGTTGTGAACCTCATTTCTCGAGTAATCGCCAACACCATCACCTTTCATTTTTTCAGTGTGACGAAGGTCATCTACTATAAATGGATGATGCGCCTGGTTGCATAAGAAGTTCAATGCTGTTGCAAAGCGAAGATAATCATCGCATGCCATGTAGCAATTGATGGCAACTAAGTCACGTTTTCTTATTGAGCTGCAGGCAGGGGTTCTACCAGTGTTTGTTGTCGATGGCACTTTTCCTCCAGAGAAGCTTGCTGTGCGCATGGAGAGGTTGACCCTTATGTCAACTTCAAACATTCTGCCGAATCCACAGGAATTTGTGACAGGAGAATCTAACATCGCATGCAATAATGGCTTTCAACGAAGAATTGACGAATGTGTGGTGAGTGGTGCTCGAACCAAACTATGATTCAATTAGCTCTGCATATTAACAAAGAATTATTCCCCATTAATCTCTCCTGTGCACTGTTTACATCTTACAATGCTGCTTTTGGTTGGCCAGGAGCTTTTAGAACTGCTGGGAATGCCGGTACTGCACGCAGCCTGGGAGGCAGAGGGATTATGTGCTGAACTTGATCGCGATGGTTTGGTGGATGCTTGCGTAACTGCTGATAGCGACGCCTTTTTGCATGGAGCGAGATGCGTCATTAAAGTGTTGCAAATGGATTCGAAGGTTCGAATCTCTTCCTTTTCTTTGTTCCTGATTTGCCCCACGGACACGCAAGTCCATTCTTAAAGTGAAGGCTGAAGGAATACTTTTTTTCTTAAACTCTTGTTTGAAATTTAAAAAATGTTAGCTTCATTATGCGGGTACTCGTGATCGGGGTTTTTCTTTGCCCTCGCAACCTTGCAGAAAGCTAGCTAGCTATATAGTTCAGTCAAACGTGCAGGTTAGCTGAAGAATGTGGGTATGTCGGTTTCATGTTTGGAGTTCTAACAGTTTTTGGCACGCATTGTTAGGTTCCAATTATAGAGACATATGATGCTGAAGATATCAAGACCATTCTTGGTCTTGACAGGGAGCATATGATTGCATTAGCTCTATTAATGGGCTGTGATTACAACAAGAAGGGAGTTGTGGGGATTGGATGCAATCGAGCTATACGACTTGTTCGCTCCGTTTCCAGTAATAAGGTTTTTGATAGGTGAACAAATGACCAGAGTTTCACTGTGGATGTTGTCTTATCGTAGATCATATTGTCTTTTGTTTCTTCTTCTGTTAATGTGCCTTGTGTTTTTAAGTTTAATGCTAACTTCATCTTACTCTCTCCATTTTCCAAATATGCAGCAAGTCGTACTGATGTTTGTGATTGGATAGTTTTTTTACTGTTGCTAAGCGTAGCGATGTGCTTTTTGAAGGATCAGTCTGTGTGGCCATGGGTGTCAATGAATTGCTTCTGCTTATGGGCGTATTACGTGTCTTTCATGCAACAATTTGTAATTTTCAGTTGAATTGGAGAAATTTCGTTGGACTTCAATCAGTTCTTCATATTGATCTTCAGACATTAGTTTTGGTCTGCAGGATGTAATAGAAAAAAACATAACCTGCTAATTTTTCTGAAGTCCGATGCACCCGTCCATGCCAGATTGAAAGAATGGGGTGGAGGGGAACACACACCAGATTGTCTTCTGGATTTTGAAGACGACAATAGTGAGGCGAATGGGGATCAAAATGATGAAGGCAAAAGTTCTTGCAGAAAACCTGATTCCGTTAACACCTCAATGTCAACGAAGAAAAGTCTACGTCATTGTGGTAATTGTGGGCACCTAGGTACCAGGCGAGAGCATATTGTAGCTGGCTGTACATTTTGCAAGGGCGTTGCTGATAGAACGGAGGCTACAGAGTGGGGTTGTTTGCAAAAAGAAAAGGGCTTCCAATGCGCATGTGAGGCTTGTGTAAAAGTACGTCGCAGCCTCTAGCATTCATCCTTGGATTCAGAGTTCATGAGGATTTTGCTGCCAGTTAGGGTTGGGTTTGGGTTTTGTGTGGTTTTAATCGGTTTTAATTTTGTACGCTTGTTATTCATTATGTTACTCATTACATGTATGTAGCAATTTTGTAGTCAGCAAGACCATGATTTGAGCGGAAGTCTAATGCAGAAAAAAAAGTCGAAAAAAAGTACACGACAGAAAAACTGGTGGGTTAAGTGTTGCGATAAGATGGCAAAGAGTGATGGGTTTCCTAACGAGGACATCATTAATATTTTCTTGCGGCCTGGTTGTAGTAATTTCGCAGGTACATATTACTTCACTCCTTGATTTTGGTTTCTTCGAATCACCTCTGTAATTGGAATTCGAGTGTTTTCAAGATCTTTTGAGAGGAATGTAGTCTCCATATCATTTTATTTTTTATTTTTTATTATTTATTATTTTTTGTAATCCTGAGGTTGAATGATAAAACGGGAGTACAAATAAATATTGTAGGAGAAGGTTCACCCTCATCTTTGATTAAGTGGCGCATCCCAAAGATGGAGCTTCTGGAAGACTTCTTGCATATAAATTTGCACTGGGACACCTCATTTGTGCGCCAGCGCATGCTCCCACTCCTCTCCACCATTTGTCTCAAAGGATTGGCAGCAAGAAATCAGAGCGAGGCCAAGATGTGGAATGACTATCCGTTTGAAAACACCATCCTTGGGCGATTCATTCCTCACTCCATTAAACGCATTAAAGTGGAAAAATCCAGAGAGTTTTACTTGTTACAATGGACAAGTTTGGCGAGCTCAACAGGGTGCAACTGGCTTGGCAACCAGACCAAGAACAGCTCCCAGGAGCAGACGTCAGTTTCCTTGGGGAACTTGACAGATCTTCTCCCAGACACAGATTGTGATATTAACCAAACCGTAGATGTGGATACCATTCCTATAGAGGCCGAGCAAGGTAACGATGAGGTTGTATTTGCAACTGTTGAGGACATAAACCTGGTGGAGGCCGCGTGTCCAGAGCTTGTGGAAGCATTCGAACAAGAGCAGGTAGACGAAAGAAACTAAATCTTTAACCTAGACTTTGGTGTTTTTCGCCCGTTTTCCTTTTAATTAAGTATCCAACAGCAATAGCAATGGAAGGTTTTGATGTGAACTAGCTCTCTCGTTCTTATCCCCAGGCGGCGAAGGAAGTGGCGAAAGCAACAAGAAAAAGGACGAAACGTAAAGAAAGTGAGCAAGAGAGTAGTTCAAGCCAGCAAAGCATCAAGGACTTCTTCAAAGTGAGGAAGGGATCAATCATAACAACTCCTAGGAGCAAGTCCTCGTCTGATGGTTCTGTCTCCTCTGAGCACTTCCCAAAACATCCACTACCGACCGATGGATTAGCCTCACCCGCCCAAATCAGACTTCCAGATACCAATGTCAATGGGTTGCGGAGAAATTTATTTTTCTAACAACGCTCAATATTTTGAGGATGCGAAAAACGTAGCCAGCGTACGTGTACATGCCGAACTTACAGCTCTCACTGGGCCAAGAGAACATTTTGATATCCAAGTAAATACGCAGACAAGTACTTCATTAGTACATCATCTCAGGGCTTCTTAATTCGCCTTGGTCGGGTGGTTAAGGCGTATGTTTGATCAGGAAATCGCCTACTACTGGAACCATTTTTGAGGATCTGCTCTAGACATAAGACAACCTTAGTGAAAGACAACCTGCAGTGGAGCACTTTCAGCAAGGAGCTTACATTGACATCAGAGGAAGTGCCAGGTTCCAGAAACTTTCTTTCTCCTCGTTTATTCTGATTCCACTGTTTTCAATATGCAGATGTAGTGGAGGAGCAGACTAAGGAAATCACGTGGAGTCAATTAGAATTGTACAGAACTTTACACGTGTGTAACATCGACACAGGATAACTAATTCTTTTTGAAGGTATTGAGTGCTGCCTTGGACAGCAAATTTGTAGAGGTTGTAACTCATAACTGAATTGGACATACGAAGCAAATGATGCTTTGACCAACTTATCCCCTGATACTTCTTATTTCTAATGACATGCTCATGATGATAATTTCTACGTGTTCAAATATGTTACTAACTGGAAGTTCATATTCAGATGACACTTGCTTGAAATTCTGTTAAATGTTGACGGAATAATCTAGTACAATTGACAAATCTTGTTTGAGTTTTGAAGAAAACAACAGAAATACTAAATTTTCATGGTAGGATTGTAGTTTTCTCTATTTATTTCCTTATCCTAATTCATTTTGTTTTAGTTGAGATTCCAATGTAGCAAGTGTTACCTACAATACATAAAATTTCAAGGATGAATATTTAACACCAATTTTGACACACAACATATTAACATTAGCATTATCAGTCAACCAATTCATATTTTGAATTTGTGCCTATACATGCATTTCTCATTTGTAGAGGTGCTAAAAAATAATGTTGGATTTTCTTATTATCTAATTGAAGTCCTACATTAATATTCCTTCATTCAAAGATAAACTTCCTTAGGTATAAACTTGTATCTTAAAACATCTATTTTTATATTATCTCGTGATTCACTTAACATCTTATTTTTATAGTTTGAGATATTATTTCAAATAAAGATACTATTCATCATCAACTATTTTTAAGATTTTTTATCTTCTTTTTTAAGACTTTTCTTGGAGGTTGGAATCTTTCAAATGAAATTTAATTTGATTAATAATGATTGTTGTATACTTTTAATAAGTTCTAATAAAAAATTTAAAACTATGATGTTTAATATTTATGTTTATAATTAATTAATTTATAATTTGTTATAAAAAGTAATATATATTTTTTAAAAAAAACTTTTTCAAATTGAATTGTAAAAAGCAACTATTTTAAAAAATATATAAAGCTTACATAAAAAATGCTATCTTTTATAACATTACTTTTTATCTAATTTAAATTTAGATTAAATACATAAAAAATTAAGTGTTATGTGATGTGACATCAAGTGCCAAAGCCCATTAGATGTAAGTAGTTTAATTTGGTTTAGTGGTTTTCCATTTGTTAGAATTCAAATCCTAGTTGACATCAATAAAGTCAACTAACAAAAAAAAGCTTAAGCGAAAAAACCTCTAGACTTGACATGCTTATTGAATCAAGACTTGTGAGTGATTTTCAGAGAGAGAAAGAGAGAGAGAGAGAACTTACTGTTGGTTTACTATGTTGGCTGTTAAAATCTAGTTGAACTAAGCATTGTAGTTTTGACGCAATTGTGGAGGTATAAAGAAATAATAATGTGGTTAGGATACATTGCAAGAGTATTATTGGACATTAAAATATTAAAATCAATACATTGTCTATAATATTGTTGGACTGAAGACATTGAACTATAAGAATTTGGAGCTTTGGGAGCCTATTAGTACAAAAAAGGTACAATCGTTGGAGCTTGTTGAGGGCAATGGTGGGATATTAAGTGAGGTGGCACAAAAAGTGGCTCTTACTTGCAAAATAGTGATGCAACATTGGATGAGATGATACAAGATTGTGGCACCAAGTAGAACTTGATTGGAAGGAGTGGTCAATTATAAGAACTCTTGTTGCAATGAATAAGACAAAGATTGACTTCAAAATACAAGACATAAGAAAATTAGAACAAGTATAGCATAGTTTTTTATTTTATTTTATTCATATTTGATTATTATATTTGAATTGGAGTACAAATTTGCTATTGCAATCCAAGGTTTTGATATGCAAGAATAGTGCTATGCATTATTATATGTAAATTTACAAGAGAGAAATAAATTGGTTTGTGGTAGCTCAAGGCTGCTCATGGCAGCAATCCTTGTGATACAATCACAAGCACACATGGTTACAAGCTTTGAATAGTGACATATTCCATAAGAATAGAATTTCATGGTAATAAGGCTCCATAGTGATAGGACCTCATGGTTACAAACTTACATGATTATAGGTCCAAAGCAACCAAAGTTCTATTGCATGATTATAGGACTTTCAAAAAAAAAAAAAAAACCAAAAAAAACCAAAAAAAACTAAAACTTAAAACTATTAAGTTTGAAAGCTCATTCTAAGTTTGACCATTTTTAAATCAATTTTATATATAGGAGATCCAATGAATCCATTGCTATTCTTGATTTTTAAAGTAGAAATTAAATAGAGCAATAAAATAATATTTATTAAATACCAATTTCTTTTTAAGTAATTTTTTGATTTTTTCTTACTTTTTTATATTTTATTTTGTTACAATTGTCCTTTATTACCACAAGTTGCATAATTTTTTATCATTAATTAAAAAAAAGTACCAATTATTCTAATTTACTTTTAATTTTTATTTTTGTATTATTTGAAATAAATGTAGATTTTATTTTTAGTACCTTTTCTTAGTTGCAAGTATTTTTTTTAGAGGTTTTTCTTGGTTATCTGATTTTATGTTTATACTAGTTAATGTTGATAGACATATTGTAGAAATGAAATTGGATTAAAAGATCATTTTGTTTGTGGATATATTGGACTTGTAATAATCTAGAGGTGATTATCAATGAATTACTAAGCTTGGTTGTGGTTGCAAACACAAGTTGTTCTTTTAGCTTTTAGATAGTTGTAGGTATCTAAGTAGTGTACTAGGAATCAATATTATTGGTCTCCTCCACCAAACTACTTAGATAGTTACCACATCCAAGACTTTGAGCTAGTAGTCAATACTAATAAGACTTTTCAACCTATTTCAATATTGGATATCACTAAAAGGCTTTGGATCTTGAATGTGGACATACTTTATAAGATGGAAGAGGATCCTTTTAGCGTGGTGAGAGATTGGTTCTTAAGACAAACTAGGGATATTTCTTTATCAAATTAGATGCTTAAATTTTAACTAAGGATGAAAGAAAAGTATCAAAGATCTTCCACTTTCAATAAGTATTATGTCTTTGAGCTATTATCACAATATATGGAACATGAGGCACTTCAAACCTACAAAAGATGGAATAAAGTACAGACACTTGAATTGTAAAAAGTAGAGCATTATTGAAAGGTAAGAATAGTATTTATTATAGTTTTTAAAGGAAGTATTATTTTAAGCATAATATGTATGGTGAAAGAAGAAGATCTTATTAAAGCAAAAGTTAGGACATCTTTGGAAGAAGTAAAAGAAAAAAAAGTAGTAATAGCCTTAGATAGTAGTGCATCCACTTTATTATAAATAGTTCAAGCAAAGCTTACAATTGAAACTATTGTCATATTTGGTGAATGTGACTTTAAGAAAATAAATACAAATCTTTCAAGTGAGATACCATTCGCTACAAGGATAGTATTTTTTTTTTGACATTATGGCTAGACTTGCTTAAGAAAATTAAAATTTATATTTAAGAATTATATAATTAGTTAATAAAAATAATATACTTTCTGTTAGTTATATCACTGGCAATAACACTTATGCTACACTTTTACATGTTATGATGGATTTTGGCACTCAACTAATTATAATTGGTAAGTGGCTTATTTAATAATTAGGTCTTACTATTAAAGATTTGGAATCTTATTCTTTTATTATTATTACTTTAGTAGGAGGTACAAAGTGAGCTACCAATTATATCAAGCAACCATTGCAATTTATATTTTACACTAGATCTAAACCACTTTATTTATATTTGTCTCTAAAGTATACAATCATTAGTGCCACCAACTATAATATTTTAGTTGGACAATAAGCACTTTATCATTTGATATTAGTCTAAATAATTGAACTAAAGAAGCATGAATTAAACTAAATTGGTTTATTGGTGAATGAAAAAAAAAAAAATTCATTTTAAATACATTTTTAATAACCATTATGATTATATTAACAAAAAACTTATTTGATTGTAGTATATTGAAATTAGACTTGCTTTGTAAAGTGATTCTATTAAAAGAAATATTAGCATTTATATCTAATTTTATAGAATTAAATAATCTTTTATCTTTAAAAATTTATTCAAGATACTAAAAGGATCCATTTTCTCTGTAAAAAATATTTGTAGAATTCTTTTGCCAATATCAAGAGATTATATCTTTATTCAATATCTTAAAAATCCAAATTATTTTTTGTTACCTATTGTTATGGACATACACATGTAAACCAATAATTACCTATATAATTAAATAAAAGTAGGTAAAAGTAGATTAATTCTATAATATCTTCTATTGAAGCTTCTTAGAAGCTTTAGACACTGCTTTGACTTCAGAGGTGTCTATAATTGATTTTTTAGGTTAGAAATATGATCAACAAGTTAGCCATGTACCACATATGTTGGTAGCTTAAAGAATAAGCTAATTATGTGGCACACATATAGAAAACTTGCTTTGTAAGCTAAGGCATGTGTCTTGCAAAGTCAACACATATTAGAGGTCTTATAGAATATCACCACATAGTCCCTAGTTAGATAGTATATATAGAGGCAAGAGTAAAGCCTTCTTTACTCTTATCAATTCCTTTCTTGTTTCTAGTCTAGATTTAAAAGTCTCTAGTTTTCTTGTCTTTTGGCAATAGTCATTCTAGTTTTTTTTAATATACATACTACTTTATTTTTATTTTTTCACTTTTCTTTTGACATAGATTTCTAGATTTATGCATCTTTTTTTAGTTTATGTCCTTGACAAATTGACAAGAATATACTTACAATATTAGCTTTGTCTTTTCTTGATTAAGAATAGATTACTCCTTTGTCTTAATAAGACATAAGTGTATTAGAAGTTGCAAATTATCCTCTTCTAAACTAATATTGTTCTTAGTATCTTCTTTGTTCTTAAGTCCTCCCTTCTGCTTGTCTTCACTTATATTAGACATTTTTTTTTAAATGTCATCATAGTAGAGCTTCTTAAAATGAAGAGTACAATGGCATAAATGCAAGCTTATTGAAGGAGTTGAAGCTTGCAATGCATCAAATCAATTTATTGCCACTTGCAGCAATAAAAATGACAAGAAATGAAGATACATATAAGATTGGAGCTGCTTCGATATTTATACCAAATCACATCCCTTTTCCTATGGTGGAATATCCTTCCGGTACTAGAGAACTAAAAGTTGCCTTGTTTGAGAAGTTTGATGGCACAAGTTCCAAGTTTCAAGGATTTATCAATCAAGTACAACTTATGATTGAACTTCAATCCCAAAGCTATCCAATTCTAGAATCACAAGTTAAATTCATTGATACACTTCTTTCAGATTCACCTTTATGGTGGTTTTCATCTTTTTTTGAATGAGAAGATCCAATATTAGATAACTTGGAGGATTTTTTGGTGGAGTTTCAATCCATGTATAGAAAATATGATGCAATTTGTGTTACAACTAATAAGATCAATATTTTGTGACAAGGCAATTGATCCATAATATTCTATGTTTTTTAATTTTGACAACTTACAACTCATATCAAGTAGGATGATGCTCCACATATTAGCCAATTTTTCTATGAATTATAATATGTAGTAAAGAAATTGATGCTCAACTTATCTAATCTTCAAATATTGAATCAAGTGATTTACTTTGCTAAGAAGTGTGATAATTGACTTCTTGAATTTTGATGTGAAAGTCAGAAAAGTGGACCTCAACGTTACTATAATTTGATGGCAACACTAATGCCTCTTCAACATATATATTTGGAAGTAGAAGATATATAAATTGATGCAGTATGTTTTAAATCTGTCACTAAGCAAAAAAAGACTTATTGCCATTAGGAAGGATTATCCTTATATTGTGGAGAATCTAAGCACATTATCCAACATTCTTCAAAGAAGTGAAAAAATTATAAAATAAAAAGTATAAATGTCAAAAAAGATAATATATTAAAAAACAAGTTTGTCCAGCTATAATAAGGATCGTGTTGCTAGAACCTCGTACAATATCTAATGAAGGTCCTATTCTCTCTTCAAAATCCTCTCTTTGTTTTATATTAAATATTATTTTAAGACCTAAACATTACAAAGCCTCTACCTTGTAAGATTCAAGAGCCTCAACATGTTTCTTAGGTGAAGAATTTGCTAAAAGACTTAAGCATATATTTAGTGAAAAAAACTAAACTTATTCATGTAGAAGTCATAGATGATTGTTTGTTATCTTTTAAAGATGTTACTTACAAAATCCTTCCTATAGAAGTAATAATCAATGATCATAATAGCTTTGTGGTATTTAATATCATTCAATTTTTCTTTAATTCAATTATTTTAAACTTATTGTAGTTAAAAAAATACAATCCTCAAATAAATTGGATTTTTTGTATTCTAAATTTTTCTAAAAGTATAACCAAGAATGTAATTAACTAAGTAAAAAATCACAAGTCTAGTACAATTAAACATATGTTTGTAGGTACAAGAGCTTTCTTGCATGCTACAAAAAAAGGATCACCTTATGTTATTTATGACACATCCATTTCTAATGGTACAAAGACTTCAAGTAGCATTTCAAGGCAATATAAAGAATTTTAAGATATATTTGAAAAAAAGAATGGAGATATTCTTCCAAAACATTGTTCCTATGAGTGTTCAATTGACCTTCAAGAAGGAGCACACCTGCCATTTGGACCAATCTATAATTTATCACAAAATGAGTTAGCTGAATTTAAGGAGTATATTAAAGAGAATCTAGTCAAGAACTTCTTACGCCATTCCAAATCTCTAGCAAGAGTCTGAATTCTCTTTGTGAAGATAAAAGATGGATCATCGAGAACTCAAGAAGATCACCACCAAGAACATATACTCACTACTTTTAATATTTGGACTTCTTGATGAGTTGAATCAAGTTAAGATCTATATAAAAATAGATCTACAAAGAGTATACAATTTAGTATGCATCAAAGAATGAGATAAATGGAAGACTGCATTTTGAATCAGGTATGAATATTTTGAATATAATATCATACTTTTTGGACTTACAAATACACCAGCAGCTTTTTAACATCTTATGAATGATGTTTTTTGAGAGTTTTTGGATGATTTTGTTCTCTGTTATCTAAACAATATTTTGATCTATTCTAAGAATACAAAAGAATATGAACATATTCATTGTGTATTACAAAAATTAAATGATGGAGGATTCTATGCAAAGATAGAAAAGTGTGTATTCTATACTATTAAAGTTGACTTCTTAGGTTAAGTCATTTCAAATGATAGACTTATGATGGATCTTAAGAAAGTTCAAACTATTATGGATTGGAAGATCTCAAAAATAATATGAGACATCCAATATTTTTTGGAATTTTCCAACTACTATTGGATCTTTATTGAGGACTTTTCTCAAGTTGATAACATATAAGTTGTACATGTTTGAGTTGTAAAGAAAAACTTCAACGGAATCAAAAAATAAAAATAGCATTTGAAGCTTTAAAGATAATTTTTATTTTTGTACCAATCTTATATTGCGTTGACTTTTCTAATACATTCTTTATGGGAACAGACACATTAAACTTTGCTTTGGGTGTTGTATTATCACAAATAAAAACAAATGATAAACTTCATCTACTGGCTTTTCATTCTAAAAAATTTTCAGTAGTCAAAATAAACTATCAAATCCACAATAAAGAACTTCTTACAATTGTGGAATCTTTTCAAGAATGACATTATTATCTAAAAAGCGCTTCTAGTTTAGTCATTGTATATATAAATCACAAGAACCTTAAATATTTCATGTCAACACATATTTTGAATTTTTGTCAAGCTCGTTGGAGCATGTCTTTGTCGAGATTCAAATTCAATATCATTTATCGGCTAAGAAAACAACAAGGTTTGCTTGATACTCTTTCAAGATGTTCTTATCTTACACCTAAAAAATAAGATGTAGCTTTTGATTAATAAAGAATAATTCTATTGAAGCCAAAGTAATTTCATCTTCAAGCAGTGAAATCAACATTAATTGTTGATTCAACTTTTTTCAAGCAAATTCAATCAAATATGTCCTTTGATCTTCTTCTTCATGATATCAAGAATACTTCTTCTAATTTTCATGTTACTTCTAAGTTTGAATTCAAGAACAACCTACTTTATTTCAAATGATACTTATATATTCCAGAAGGAGAAGTACATTTACGTGTTCTTCAAGCACATTATGACTTTCCAATAATATGAGATTTTGGATGCAATAAGACTTTGGAACTAATATCCAAAGATTTTTGGTGGCAACAAATGTGGAGGGCTGTAAAAGACTTTATTCAATTATGTAACATTTGTTCAAGGTCAAAAATTCCTTATCATCAACTTTATAGACTTCTCCAACCATTACCTATTCCAAAACAATCATGGTCTTTTGTTTTTATGGATTTTATTATGGATCTTCTAATCTTAGATTCATATGATTTTATATTTGTGATAGTAGACTATTTTATCAAAATGGCATATTTTGTATCATGCACAAAATCTATCACAAGTGAAAAAACTATTAAGCTTTTTTTGATATTATCTATTAATATTATGGATTGCCAAAAGATATTATATCGGATAGAAGGACTCAATTTGTATCAAGATTTTGGACTTGTAATAAGTTGGACTACTGCAGGCTTTAATTTTTTCTTATTTGTGGAAAAATCAATTCAGTTGCCTATTGATTACATCTACTAGAGTCAATAAAGAACCATTCCCTATTCCACGTGTCTCTTCTTAAACCATACAAAATTGTGAATATACCAAGAAGAAAACAAGTCCCACCTCCTCCTAGAGAAGTAGAAAATTATAAAGAATTTAAAATAGAAGAAGTTCTACACTTAAGGCAACACCAAAATAAATTAGAATATCTTGTCCATTAGCAAAAAAAAAAATGGAGAACCAACAACTAGCGGATTCAATTCAAGAACCTTTGTTTGTTGACCTATCAGATGAGACATTAAAAATTTTACAATCTTCAAGATGATGCAATCGAGACAAAGATCTTAAAGAATAATATGTTCTTCTTCAAATAGATGGTGAGATACAATGCATTTGGTATCACAATCTTGGAAGGGACTTTCGATGTTTGGTGATTTTACTAGAAGTAAGAACAACTTCTGATAATATTTCAAATATTTTATTTGAATGAAGTTATGAAGGCCTTAATAACAATCAAATAACTAAGTAGTCTTCTTATCCTAGTATGGGATACTATTGATAGTTGAAAGGCCCTATCAACCATCTTCAAAGAGAACAAATATTAGAATATATGGCAAATATAATTCACTACATCTTAGATTTCATCAATATGTGATGACTACTCTTAATAGAACTTGTTCCTAAAAAGAGGCATAATGTCATGGATATATACGTATAAACTAATAATTACCTATATAATTAAATAAAAATAGATAAAAGTAGGTTAATTCTATAATATCTTCTATTGAAGCTTTCTAGAAGCTTCATAGACACTGCTTTGACTTCAGAGGTGTCTATAATTGATTTTTTAGGTTAGAAACATAGTCAACAAGTTAGCCATGTGCCACACATGTTGATAGCTTAAAGAACAAGCTAACTACATGGTGTATACATAGAAATTTTTTTTTGTAAGCTAAGGCATGTGTCTTGCAAAGTCAACACATTTTAAAGGTCTTATAGAACATTGCCACACAGCCCCTCGTTAGATAGTATATATAGACGCAAGAGTAAAGTCATCTTTATCCTTATCAATTCTTTTCTTGCTTCTAGTCTAAATTTGAGAGTCTCTAGTTTCCTTGTCTTCTGGCAATAGCCATTCTAATTTCTTTTTAATATATATACTACTTTATTTTATTTTTTTCATTTTTTTTTATACAAATTTTTCAAATTTATATATCTTTTTTCAGTTCATGTCATTGATACCTATCTTTGTTCAATTTATTCATTGGCATCCATTAGGCGATGATATTACTCTTGTAGAATTCTTTGTAGGTATTATTATAAGTTTGGCAATAATATTGGAGGTAGGACTTATTGATAGGCAATATATTTATGTAAATACCATAATTGCACATAATCAAATAGTGTAATATTACCTCCAAAAGTTGTTGGCTTTGTATCTTAAATAAGTACAACTTTTAGTCAATTTTCTTAAGACGTCACCTTCATTAGTGATGAGGATTTGAGGAGATTAGATAATATTGATTTATTGATTATTAGATAGCCTTATTAAGGTCATTCACATACTAGACCATATCAAAGGTTGGATGATTTTTAATCTTATTTATTTATGAATTTGATGCAACTTATATAATGGTAGTTTATCCATCAAATCGCATTACCTAGAAATATTTCTGAAAATATACTTCTATTGGATGACACTCAAATACAAATCTTCGGGTCTAATCAGTATATTCATTAATTATTCATCCTTTAAACTTTGTGGACGTTGTGGCTTTGGGTTCTTATATTCATCAACTTTATTGGATTTGGATCAATGTGGCCTTGTTTCACATGCTTATGATAATATTTTTTAGAATCAAACAACTTCTTCGATACTAAATTGATGATATCTTAGATGATAATTAAATTTTATTAATTATTATTAAGGCTAATGAGCCTCTTCTTACTTTACTTAATAAGATAAAAGTACCTTATAGCATATTTCCTATCTTTATAATATTTATAACATCATTTGTATTTTGGGCATGTAGACTTCATATGGTTTGAAATGCTAATTTTTAATCCTATGAAGAACCTAATACTAATAAGATTGAGCATGCTATGGACTTTTTGACTAACACCACAATTATTTATGATATTATTGAAGGAAAAATTTGTTTTTTCTTAGGCCGCGCTACAGACTTCAATACTTTAGTATGAATTTTTGGTATATGCCTTGTTGTTTAAAAGCATTGTAATGACCATTTTCATACTTTGACAATTGTTAAAAAATAGTAGATCTTAAACTTATTAAAGTTGAGAAATTTGAATTACTTTTTTTCTTAAAATAGCATCTAATTGATAACTTATAAGTTCAATGTTTCTTTATTGCTTTGGCTAAAGATCTAAATTGTACAAATCCTTAGAAAATTCTGTTATTAGATATTTTTTTAGAAGATATTCTACATCCTACCAACATTATCAATTCATACATATATTATGGTGATGAAGCCTCTCATTTGGCTATAAGTGAGGATGTTGTAAAAATAGGAGTTATTTCTTCATTAAAGTAATGATTAAAGGTTGTGCTAGCATGTAGTAGTATTCCATTAGTGAAAAACAAGACTAAAAAGTTTAATGATTGGACATTAGAATAAAGTCCAGATCTTATTAGTACCAAACAATAAAGGATATAAGCTTTTATTTGCTTGTATTGCGATTTTTTTGCCTCTAGTTTTAAAGATCTTAAATGTTACAGAGCCAAATCTATTTACATCTAGTTAAAAATTGATCACCTAATCTTTCAACAATCTTACAAGCTTAGTGCTTTAAAAAAAACTTATGTCTAAACTTGTTGTAAAGAATTATTGACTATAAGCTTGATTGAGCTTTTTAATAGAAATTATGCTTGTATTATAATTATTCTTTCAAAAAAGGATGTTTTTTGCAATTGGACAAAGAAAAAAATATGTAGAGACTATTGTCTAATTAATCATAAGACCAAATTTGATTAATATCTAATCCCAATATTAGAAGATTTATTTGATACAATAGGATTCTTTCAAGTATTCAACACTTTAGATTTAAGATATGATTATTATCAATTATCATTACTTCTTGAAAATCAAGTAAAGATATTATTTTAAAAATTTAATTAAGATAGCAAGAAATAACTCTATTATTGGAAGTTCCTTCCATTTGATCTCAAAAATATACCAGTTGAATTTCAAAAGATGATGGACTATTTATTATTTAGCTTATCATTTGCTAGATGCTACATTGATGATGTCATTATTTTTAGTAGCAATCGACAAGATCATGTCAGGCATTTATAAGTGATATTTGAATAATTATGATAATACAAATTATTCTTGTATCATAAAAAGTATAAATTTTTCTACAAAAAATTACAATATTTTAGTCACATGATTATTTCAAGAAGTCTTGGCATGGAACAAGTAAAAATACATGCCTCGTAAAAAATCTTAGTACCAAGTAATAACTCTCAATATTGAGTTTTTTTTAGATTAAAAAATTACTATTGAAAGTTTATTAAGAACTTAAGCTTAATTACTAAGCCTTTAATTATTCTCACAAGAAAGAATGAACCATGGATTTGAAATTATGAGTAATAATATACATTTGACACATTGAAACAAAAATTAGGTTTAATTCGTTACTTCAAAGTCCACATGTTATTAGACCTTTTCAACTACACATAGATTAAAGTGCAATAGGATTACATTTAGTCTTTACAAAGAAAGATAATATAGGATATGAAAATACCATTGCATTTGCTTCTAAAAGCAAGAATAATATATGATTTAATTATTCATTTTATAAAAAAGAAGCTTAAGCAATAAATTAAGTTATTACTCACTTTTTATTTTATTTGTATGGTCAATAATTTATATTAATAATTGGCCATCAATCTTTGAAGTGGCTTATGAAAATAAACAAGCTTATTAGCAAACTTGCTAGATGTGCTTTATTGCTTCAAGAATACAACTTTAAAGTTGTGTATTTAGCAAGCATTTTTAATTTGGATATTAATCGACTTTCTTGTAATCTAAGTCCTTTGAAAGAAGACTTAATCAAACCTTGGTAATATAAAAATTGTGATAAAGATGCATTCATTGACTTACATGTAGCCAAATACTTGACTTTGATATAAGGTTTTACAATTGTGGCTCATAATCAAAGTTTAGATAAAGAATTGAATAGGAATCAAGTAATTAATAATATATAGGAAGATCTTGCACTTTTTCCATAATCTTCAATAAGAAATATTTTTTTTAACTGACTCTACTATTAAATGAGATATGATTAGTTTCCAAATAATAAGGTTTTGTTGAAAGAAAAATTTGTTATTTTGTGTGTGGCTTGATGGAATTAGAAGCATATGTTTCGAGGCCAAATCAAAGAACTTCTTTGATTAGGCAAGTACATGAGAAGCTTGGATATTTTAAGATACATAGAATTGAATTCATGTTGTACAATCAATATTGGTAGAATGATGTATATCAATAGGTGGCCTTATATGTTTCTTAATGTACAACATGTAATCAGGTTAAATCAAGCTTTAATACCTTATTACCTCAATTGAAGCCTTTGCCTATCAGGAATTTGGATTACCATTGATTTTTAGACTTTGCAGGACCATTCATTGTCACTACATATGGAATTAAATATTTTTTGGTAATGATACAATATTTTAGCAAATGAATTGAATTTATGGACTTACTACAAAAAAAAATCATAATTGGCAGCTATAGCTTTTCTTGATCATGTGCTGGTACATTTTGAAGCATTTGCTAAAGCCTTAACAAATCAAAAGATAGAGTTCCTCAAGATGTTTGAGGCTTTATGTTCTAAAGAGCTGATAGATCATTATACTAATTCTAAAAAACATTCTAAGGTAGATGGCTTAGTTGAATAAGTTAATTAAATTATCAAGCATGATTTACAAAAATATGGATTATTTCAAGGTCGCTATTGTGATTGGAATTTGATATTCTTTTGGATTGCAATGAGTTACCACTTTAGTAGGCAATCATTTTTGATATTTTATAGTCTTTATTAATTATTATATGGACAAGAGTCAACTTTAAGAAGCTCAATTTGTGAGAAGCTAGCTCTTATTGTAGACTTCAATGATCATGATATTTGGGCTTAATGTCTATATGATTAAACAAAGTTTTATAAAATATCATGCTTATGGCTTTAAAAAAACTTATTCATTGTTCAACATTGCAATACCTTATGATATGCTTGCATTTGTAATAGAGCTTATTCACCTCACTTGTAGAGATTCTCTAAAAAAGATTATGTATATTTGCAACATAAGGTATCTACAATACTTGATATTAAGGTAAGGCACACAATGCTTCATGTAAAGGATGTGTTGCCTAATGGTATTTTGTTGCTTAAAAGAAAAGATGGATAAGATGGTTGAGAGTATTTAAAGAATTGTGCTTCTTCTTATCTTCCTAATAATAATTTTGTACATTCTAAATTGATAATTTTGCCAATTGGTTTTTTTTGTTTTGTATGTGGTAAAAAGAAAGGAGTTGTTACCATGTTTTTTTGTAATCAATGCAAATATGGATCACATATGACATGCTTAATACCACTTCTTTCAACTCTTCCTTCAGAAGATTGGATTTTTTCTTGTTATAAGTCTTCCAGCCATGTCTTATGTATTAATAAGAATTGAAGATTTCTTCTCATGTATTTCATACATTTTGATGGTCAATTTGCTACAATATTGGCTTGAATTAGTACAATCCTACAACATCATTATAGCATTCATCTTTAATTATGTATATTTTGTGATCCTAGCTGATTAAAAAAAACTTTTAATTGGCTAAAAAGAGCATTTGAGAGTGTGTTATTGTGCATTTGTATTTGGTTTAGATTACAACTATCATCCAAACTGATGTGTTTTCTATTTTCATTATTCTAATACAATGTTTATTAAAATAAACTACTTTGGAATATATAGGATTTTTTATAATTCTATATATATCCTCATAAGAATTACTTCAATATGATGCAAAATAAGAAGAGTGGCAAGTATATAAATGATTTGTAATCTTGATAGTTATGAAAAAATTAGAAATGAATCTCACAACATTTGCAAAATACACAGAATAATAGTAGTTTTGAAATATATTTGTTAGTAGAAATATGTATTGACAATCCATATATATACTTGTATTATAGGATCTTGGAGCATGAAAATAATCAATAGTGCATATGTTGAGAAAAAGACTTCTAGTAATCTCTATCAAAATAATTTCAAATATTGAATGTGGTAAGGGACTATGAGCCCAAATTTCACCACTCAATGAAACAAATGCCACACAACAAGTTCAAGAGGTGGAATAGGAAAGCTCCCAATTATGTAATTGTTAAATTGATTTAAATCTTTGTATTAAAAATTAAATTAATTTTAAGCCTTCTAAGCAATGGTTACCAAAATGAAACAAAAAAAAGATTTAATGAGATTACTCTGATCTTCAAGGCTATTTATATGATCTCTACTTAGATCTCAATGGACTCTTCAAGTTCATTTATATAATCCATAATTACTAATTTTTTTATGTGATTACAAAAATATAATGGATCAAAATAGATAAATAATAAATTAATTGAAACTTATAAATTATTATCTCTTAAATAATTGATGGTAAAGTAATTGATTAAATTATTACCATTCATTCATAGTAAAATTTTAAAAAATCTTTAAAGGTTGAATAAAAAGTAAAATTTGGAAGTTGGAAGTTAAAGGTTAAAAATAAAAGTTGTAAGTAAAAAATTTAAAAGTTAAAAGTTAAAGTTAAAGTTAAAATTGAAAATAAAGTAAAAAATATGAAAATTAAAAGCAAAAGAGAGAAGATTAAAGGTTGAAAATTAAAAATTAAAATCTAAAAGATGAAATATGGAAGTTAAAAATTACTGTAAAGATAAAAGTAAAAGTGGCTAAAGAGATATAAAAGCGAAGTATCTTGACAGTGCCTAAGAATTGAGGGCAACAAACTCCTTTCTACTCCAAAATTTTTCATTAACTCCAAATTAAATTATTGTAGATTTATTGAAAATTTAACTTGAAGGCGCTCTTGCTCCAATAAATTTAAATTCAATCTAGTACCTAAGCCTCGAGAAATGCTCCTTCAAAGTTGACTGTCCAAGACTGCCATGGCAACCAATCTCCCTCCACTTGAAGATTAATAAAAAATTTAATTTGTCTTCAAATTCAAAGAAATTTATGCCATTAGAAGCTCAGCATGAAGATGCACTTACTTCCAAAATTTCATAATGATCCAATTAGGATGCACTGAGAAATGCTTTTTCGAAGGTGGTTGGTCTAAACTGCCAAGGCAGCCGACCCCCATGCACTCAAAATTCCACCAAAATTCCGTCCTTACTCCAAATTAAGTGATTCTTACCTTGTTGGAAAGCTAACAACAAAAGCTACAACTTAAAAAAGAATTAATATAAAAAAAAATGAATGACTGATTGAGGGAAATCCGAAGCTCTTGAATCCTTGAGGTACTTGGGAGGCCAAGGGAACTATATACCACAATGATCTATGTCTTAAAATCCAATGACTACTCTAAATCCATACATACACAACCACAAGTTTACAATGAAATCAAAAAAAAATTTAAGATTAGGATTTAGGGCCAAAATTTGCCATGGCTTTGCCCTTCATCTAAGAGGAGAGAGAGAGAGAGGGCTTGGAAAACCAAGCCTCTCTTATACAATTGAGTAGAGGCTCATAGAAGGGTGGCTGCATCTCCATTCTTAATTTCTAAGATCTCTAATCTAGATCTACGGCCTTCATTCATCCAATAGTTAATCTCGTTATCAAGGCTGATTGCTCTTGTAAGTAGTCAAGAAAGCATTTTTTGGTAAATCTAACTTCGCCATTGTGTTCAAAACACCTTTTTAAGCTAAGATCAATTACTCATATGCCTTAATTCATGCTCAATTATAATTTTCATGGAAGTATTTATTTACAAGGATCTTGGCAATTTTTTTGTAAAATTTTTGTACAATAGTATGAATAATATGTCGGTCATGGCAATAGCTGGAGAATACCTTTTCCTTGCACTAACACCAAATCCAAAAACTGGTTACATCAAAATAGAATCATTGAAAAGCTTGCATCTTCTTAATATTTAAATTTTTTTCTACTTTCGGTGAAGAAGAGTCATTTTTTGATTGGTATAGAAAAATGTTACAAAAAATTCAACTATCAGCATAATATCCATTTCCTTTGAATTAAGATATCTACCTATTCTAAAAGCATTAGAATATAATAGATCTATCATCCATATCACTTTAAAATATCCTCCATCTCATCCGGAACCTTTTTATTTGGAAAAAACTTCCTAACAGATCTATCACCAT
This sequence comes from Physcomitrium patens, assembly GCF_059467195.1. Lineage (NCBI taxonomy): Eukaryota > Viridiplantae > Streptophyta > Bryopsida > Funariales > Funariaceae > Physcomitrium > Physcomitrium patens. Next base: position 7,752,249 of record NC_143421.1, read on the forward strand.
TGGTTTAAATCTTCCTATCTGTATTTATTTATATTTTTTATTGGAAAAATCTATTGAAGAAGAATAAATGGAAATACTTATAAAAAAAATTGTTCAAAACTACTATGTGATAAATGTTGTATAATCCTTTGAAGTACCATTGAAGAATGAGTTGGATGAAATATTAAATAAGAACATGTGTGTAATTAATGCTCAAAAAATTATTCAAGCTTATAGAAATAATTTCCATGCATTCTTCACACCATTCTTATGGCTACTGTACTAATATAATTTGATCATACCAAAAATGGTTTCACAATTTAAGTATAAGGAGTGATCCTAAGTTTTCTGAAATATAAGCAATGGCTCTTAAGCTTTCAAAAATGTAATCTACTTTTATGGAGTGCCCTAAGAGTATGTAAGATACTTCATACATGCAAGACTGTTATAGAAACAGTGTTTGTAATCTACGTTACAATTACAATCAAATAGTAAATTTTCATCTGAATTATTAATTCCAATTGTGAGATCTTTAATATTAGTATTTATATTAATATGATTCATTTATTTAATTTTCGTAGTATTAATAATTATTGCAATATTAATAATTGCTCATTTTTATAAATTATCTTTCATAGATTTCAACATCTTCAAAAATACTATAAATATTTTCTAACTTCACATCAAAACATGTTAAGATTTGTTGCTTAAAGAGGTGAAGCATAGTTGACTTCATTACAATATAAAAAAAATTAAAAGCATAAAAACATCATCGTTCATTTTCAAGTGTTTGTGATATTTGAGATTGATAATATTCTATCTTGTATTATAGTCACACAGCTTTGTAACCCATTGCAAGTAAATTAGATAGTTTAAAATTCATTATGTATAGTAGAATATTTTGAATTAGTTATTATATGACTAAATGGTTGCTTATAAAGTGGTTGAGGATGTTGAAGCTGAATTTTGTCTTGTGATCAAATTTGCATAAGACTTAAACTATCTAGGCCTTGTTAAATCAACTATCTCAGTTTATATGGAGCCTTAGATCAAATTATAGTAGATGATAGAATATCCTTAAATTGGAAGATAAGAAGTGATTTGTTTTCAAGACTAAGATGTATATAAAAAAAATAAAAATAAAAATAACTAAAAAGACAATAATCAAGGGTTAATGTTAAGAATAAGAAAGCCTAAAGGCCATAAAAAGAACTAAATGAAGAAATGAGTTGATAAGACTAAGGAGGGCCTCAATCTTATCTCTACTTATACTACTTGTAAGACCTAAGGTTAAGAGTCTAAGCATTTCATGTCTTGCCATGCAAGCTATTAAATATCTTATTAGCCAAAAGTCTCAAGAAGCTCTTTAAGAAGATTCCAAAATAGACTTGTGGTCCAAGGTAGACTTCATTCTTATACTATTCTATAATTTTTCTATAGCTCCAAACATAAGGGACAATTCAATTTTTTGACTAGTAAAGAAGATATTGTATAATGAGTAGAACTTAGCCACCTAGCTATCTTCATACCGAAATATTCTTGTGATAATTAATTATATGTCGTGCTCTATGCTCCTACACTTATAAAAGAATCGTAAATACATTTTACAACAAATAAGGATTCAATTTCTATTTAAATCAATGACATAGTCAAATAGAGGTAAGATTTAGATATTCTAATCAAGCAAAAAAAGGCACTAATAATGGCTAAAAAGTCATAGATACAAAAAAAAGAAAGAAAAATAAAATATCTATATATATATATTTTTGCTATTAAAATTTGCCATCTATGATAAGTCAGTCTTGTCCATTATCAATGTTGAATAAAAATGTAGAATTTAAAAAATCATGCGTATTTTTATTTATATATTAATATTATTTTAATATAAAAATATAAGAACGCCTTTTTTGTGAAATAAAAAAATAAATAGTTAACAAAAAAAATATTCTTATTATATTTTTATTTTTTATTATAAATTATTTTACTTTCTATATAGTTTGGAAAATAAAACATATTAGAATTATCAACAAAAAATTTAACAGAATAAAAGAATTTAAAAAAATTATTGAATGAGTGACAAGTTGTGACAATAACATAAACTTTGGTGACATATGATGGATGACAAAGTGTGGTGACCAGTAACATCTCTTAGAAATGTTAAACATCAATGTCACACAAATCTGTATTTGTTCTAAACCTTTCACATATGGGATACTTGCTGCTAATTAAGGTTTTGCACAATCAAAATCAAATGAAAATTTTAATCCAGTAAAAAGACTTGTCTAATATCCAAGTAAGCACCAATAAATATATAAATATATATATATATATATATATATATTTTATACAACAAATTCATACAACATATCCACTGCTTGTATATAAAGTTGAAACTGCAGAAAACTTTAAACTCTAAATAATTATATTTTGAAACACAAAAGATTTAAAAATACTTCCTAAACCAAAACCATAAGATTTGTGCAATTGAGCTTTCAAATGATAAAACTTAAACGTAGATTATCAAATTCAGAAGAATAAAATTACCTCGAAATACCAAATATTTATACCATACTGATGTTGCACAAAAGGAAGATATTATTTCCTAGTAAGATTGTTGCGTACATTATTTCATTTGGATTATTTCATTTGATCATAATTTAATAATTTAAAATTTATTTAAATTTTATTATTTAATTTATTAACAATCATTTTTAGTTGTAAATTCATTTAGAAAGTAAAATGAACAATTATCTTGTCACACAATAATCATAGTTATCATTTAATTATCTTTTTTAGTATATACAATGTATGTACATATTTTGAGAAATTTCATTTTTGTCCAAAATCCTCAATGTGAAATATTTTTTAAAAAAATTACTAAAATATTTTATTATTATTATAAACTAAATATGAGTACAAATATAATTGTACATATGTTTATACTACTTTTATACTGAATAGTACCATGAGTATTTTATTAGATATCTTTTGATATATTTCTTTGACAAATATTGTCACAATAATTAAATCAACAAAAAAAAATAATAAAAATAAAAATAATAAAAAAAAATTTAAAAATCCTAAAATAGAAATGCCCAACATGGATATGTTAATGTATATTGAATAATATTTTTTAATTTCTATTTTTAAAACTTATTCATTACTCAAAATTGGTGATAATTTTAAAACTTGGGTTTAATGCATAAATAAATATATATTAACATATCAATTAAGTGGAGTTGCAGCTAAATATAATGTGTCTGATTTTATGTTTATCACATGCAACTGACTCCCTCCAATCTTGTTTTAAAATGCCTTTGACTTGCTACAATCAGCTCAAAGAAGTACACATAATACATCAGAGGACAAATATCATCTGATTTTTAATTGGAGATTCACAAATTGCTCCAAATAAATATATTTCATGAAAGAGTTCTTAGATGAAAAAAAGCCTTCAAATATTTTGATATCCAGCATTTGTAGTATTGTCACCTCAAATTTTTCATGCGACTACAACAAAATAAGTGATGAAAGGGCCTTATAAAGAAAATGTGATCGGCAATGAGACCAAAAAGGAAATAAAGGTATGTGCTCAGTGATGAACAATTCGTGATTTAATTATGATGATTAATATTACAATATATTTTGATATTTGTTTGATTGTTTAATTATAATTTTCTTTATGTATATTAAAGGAAGATGACTTTGATATAATGGCTACATTGGCAATGTTGCCTGACTGAGCCTCCATAGATGGTCCAAATTATAAAAATAGAAGTTGATGCTTTTGAAGAACGATTCAAGCTTCCAACCAAAAAAGTCATTAATACAAGCTTATGTCTTGGAAAATATAACCCATCTTTAGGCACAAACAATAGAAAAAGGTCTAATGTTGTTGGTCTTAGACAAATTTCAAATCTTATACCATTTGAAAACAAAACCCACATTTCAGCAGATACTATTGAGCCTATTAAGTTAAACAATAAAAGACTGATTCCAAATGGACTTAGTATAATGAGGTATAAGAACGAAGTTGACAATATAGTGATGAACATGAGGTGAAATTGAGTCTTAATACTTCTTTCTAATGTACCCATTCTATGTAACAGCAGTTAGATCTATTTTTCATGATTGTGAACAGATTCCCTTAGTGATCCTCAGTTTTAAGTCAAAGCATATTAGTGAATCAAGTTTGAAAGTACTCTCAACACATGGAATCACTCTAGATGTTAACTAAGAAGATCTATAACCTATGCTCGCTCTGGAATCATTCAAGGAATCCACATGAAGTTTCACTAGCTAAGCTCATGGCCATACACAGCGTTGAATCAAATAGATCATGTTTATTAGTACAAAGGAGTGAGGCGGAGTCAACCGTGAGGGCCATGTGTAGGCAGAAGATTCTCGGCAGTATCTATTATTGATTAAGTACATGGCTTAAGATAACAATTCCAGCCAATGTCTGTTATTGGACCTTGCAATAGTAACTATACTGTGACAGAACGTGTAACGGTGGTCAATATGAGCTTCTCTACAGCCAATACGCCACATGCCCTCGTGAAATATGCCCAGTCAGCAACTCCACCTCTGTCTTGAACATAAGACCCATCAGCACCATGCTGATTGAAAGAGACAGAAATCTTCTTGTGGGTTTAGGTTTAAAAGAAGAGATAGCAACAATGAGGTGGAAAAAGGAGCTGGAGCAGACGGACAAAGCAGGAGCAACGTGAGTTAAAGAGATCCCGAGAGGGGTATGCGCCAGCGCTTTCAAAAATTTAGGATCATACTAGATGAGACCCAGGGGATGTCGGAGTTACAGTCATATTATCAATATCTAAGTTGGACAATCCGTTGCCTTCACAACCTGAATTCATATTCAGTTGTTGTGGAACACTAATACTGCTGTCATTGACACCTTTGGTAAGTAAGGTCTCAGGCCTCTCTGTGACCTCAAATGCAGATACACTACAATCTTCACTTGAGGGAAAATCGGCTCCATTGCCAGTGCCACCCCTCTCTAAAGTGGGACTTTCGCCCCCGTTTGCATATGTCTCTCTCACCACATCTCCTGTTACGTCGTGAAGACTCTTGTCTTCACTAAGACCTGCAGATCCACTAACCATCACATTTTCAGTTGGTGCGACCGCAGTTTCTGCGGGCTTGTCATGTGACAAGTGCGTATCCATAGCGATCAAACAAGCATTGACACTAGGCAATCCAGAGCAGAGGCCTGGGGGAGCTGTGTCCAAATGTTGATGCGTATGTTCACCATCCATGTCAGGAACCGCTTCAGGGCTGCAACTGATATGATCTAAGCTGGATGCCTGATTTGCAGTACCCGATCCATGTTGGTCTACAGAACATGCCTTCAAATCCTCTGGTTTCCTTCCCTTCGAATCAACATCTTGTACTGTTGGTGATGTAGAACCTAGCATTGTAGGTTCTGAAAATCCCAGGTCCTCTGAATTCGTTGTACAAGACCCAACTCTATTGGTATCAATGATATTAGAATAAGCAAACTGACCAGTAGAACAGTCAACCGCTTGAATATCATCAGGCTTCTGCCTCTTGGAAGAAGTACCGTCAGTTTCCTCCAAAGTCGGGGCAAGCGGAGTCTTACGCTTGACAAAGGTATCAGTTTCTACTTCTAGCAAAGGGCTTGTCAGTGGGACTGCCGGAAGTAAATTCTCCGTCTTCTTGTCCAATAATTCTACTAAATTTTTGCCATTAATACCCGATGTTGCAGGCATGTCTTCGTCCTCATCGTCATAGTCCACGAGCCCAATGGTGCTCTCCCTGTCAAAAAATAATAATAATAATAAGACAAAAAGACAAAACATAAGCTTTGAATGAGAATCTAATGTTGTGAAGAAGTTCACAAGAATCTGTAGCCTACAGCATTCAATTTCAAAGTGGATATCACAAGATAACAACCTGAGAGATGAACGATCCACAGCACTGCCGTTCAATACAACAGCTTTTAAGGATGGAGGCTGGGAAGCAGGGCTGACTCCTGCAGTCGCTGTATCCTCCTCATCGTCACTGCCCACGTACACACGGACTTGTATAAATCAGATGAAAAAAATTATCCCAGAAACGTACCTAAAATCTGAACTATCAAAAAGAGTCGTGCATCTAAGTAAAACATCAACTTCGTCAGAATTACCTATCCTCGTTGAAATAGTCCTCTTCATCTTTGTCCAATGCACGCTCGTCCTTCCGCTTGCGATAATCGACAAAGTCTGTCAGGTTGTGCCTATTTCGACCTGTCCGTATGCCATGATCAGGACTAACACTTGTAATAGTACCTGCATCTCTTGTGCTCGGCAGAGGACCTTCCAAAAGCTGCAGCGACCATCGGAGCTCAGAGTTAATGCCTTCAGTAGCTCCTACACGTATTAACTCGACCACCCTACGTTATTATAAGGTTCAGCAGATATCACTTTGTTACTTTAAGTGTTAAATTTCACCTGCTCATATTTCAACTTCAATGCTCGAAACGTATCCACATAGTCAATGGATTCTAATTTTGATGAAAACTTTTCGATCAAATGCACTACGAGAGTTTTGATGCCCTCCTGCACAAGTCGTCATTCAAATATTTAACAAGATGTAAAATCATAGTTCAATAGTCTTCACACTTGGTGGTCAAGCATAGGAAAAAATATTGCCGAATATCTACACTAAAATGTAATATTAAATCCAAAATATAGTAGTTTTCATATTGCAACCAGTTTCTGTTACTGGAATTCTGACAGCAATTCATCTAATCATTGACCCGTGAGCAGACTACGTAACAAGGAAATGTAAGCTCTCAGGCTATAAAGAAGGTCAAAAATCTTAATTGGTACACGCGAGTTAAAGAGACATAAAGGTTCTTTGAAAAGTTCCACCATGTCTTCATGATAGGTTGTTAGCTCCAAGAAACAAGGAAAAATAACCACAGAACCACATGTCCAGACGAATAAGAGCCAAGAATTGATACAAATAGAGGACATGCCTTGCGGATGAAGTCAATGAGCTCCAACACAGCAGAATTGAGGAGATTGTAACGATTGCCATTCGCCATGAAGACTCCAATAATAATTTCAAACAAGTTGTGCTTCACTATGTACCGATAGTAAAATTCGTCCTGCAGCACATCACATCATTGCACAGAAGTGAGACATTCTGCTGCAGTTAACTTGTTAAAGGCCTTTCTTCTGAATAGTTAATTCAGAACATTCGTTGAGTTTTTCAATTGTAATAACAACTAACCTCTCCGTCCATTTAAACTTATATGGTTCTGTTCTCGTTGATAACACTCAATATAAAGCTAAGCAAAAGCATACTTCCACCAAACTAACCTTCAAAGCAACACACGTCCTTAAAAATCGCACAGCAGCCACAACCAAATATTTTTCCTTCCTGCGAGTCAATCTCAATACTTTCTCCACAACATGATTCCTCATCACATAATACCTGTGAAGAAACACAAACCAAAATATTCATAAATTTTAAATCAGTAATATGTTTCAACTTACCAACAGCTAACGTACAATTTTGCAAGCAAGGGAATTCATGAACATTTACATAAATTCGAATAAAATAAAGATCCAACTGATGCACTTGTTAAAATTTACAGTCAGATAACAAGCTAAAATACTGGGTAATAAAGATCGACGCTACTGTATTCACACCAATCTTATGCTGAACAAACAATTCTAAAATTACACAAAACTCACTTGATTCTGAACTGATGATGCTGGACACAAAAACACATCAGCTCGCAAACATTTCCAAGAATTTCTGGAGTAATGGTCCGCCTGGTCCCTTTTCCAACATCGATTGACGACTCATTAGTAGATTCTATGCTTCCCGCTTCTGGGGGACAACCATCAACAAGAAGTTGAACCATCTGATCCATGTATCTCTCATAAAATACCTCCAGAAAAAGGCTTTTGTCAGCAGGCGGCTGCAATCACGTAATGACAAAAATAACATCAGTGACTCTTGCAATCACAAGACATATGTCAGTTCACCATAATGTACACATCGTAAACAAAGCAGATGAGGGATAAGGAATATAATCTCCCTATTCCAGAATTCTGGATGCCTCACATTTGTAAACTACACCATCGGCAATCAACATTTAAGCCAAACCCCAAAGTTCTAGGATTAAATAACTACAAATATACGTGGAACTACAAACCGACCAAGTGTTTAGAACTTGCTGTCTCCATTGTCTCCGTATCCAGCAGCATCCGCATAACTTCCAGAAGCTTTGCTTGCAATCCTCCTTTGCTAGGAGTCAACATTCCATCCACCTGTTAAGGTAACCACATCGTTAGTGCAAGATACTCTAATCAACGTCAGTTCATGATCTAAAACTTTTCAAGCTAATTTATTTCTTCTGAATATATATATATATATATATGACAGAACATACTTTTGCATATGCCAATAGATAAGCCTATATCAAGTCAATCAGAGTAACCTATCAACTTATACAAAACATCTCAGTTCCAAAAGTCTTAAAAAAAGAAATTTTTAGATATGAGAAACAAACAAACCGAAGGTGAAGGTATTACAGAATCTGAATAACTTGAAAATAAAAGAATCAACAAAAACAAATATATAGACAAGTAAATAAAATCACCCACCAGTACACTGAATAATGTGTGATCCGGTTGGTGCACCAGGAACGTCCGTAGTAATGCGGGATTGTGGTTCAAAACTACTATTAGAATATCACACCTGGCACCAAATCACCAGCTCGTGCAAATCAGTTCGCCTGCAACTCTGCATAATCAATTGGAACTTGACCTGTCTCTGAGAATTTAAACAGAGAGGACTGATCAGGGATACCAGCTATACGAGCTAGCCACTAGCTTGCAACGGCTACTCTTAGAAACAGCGACTGTAAACAAAACGTAACACCACTAAGCATAACGAACGATGCTCACCCACTGAGTCGGATAACCTCATCTGCGTCCTTGAGAATGTCCTCTACAATGTCAAACAATCCTTCTTTGACAAGAGCACTGCAAGGAAGAACAATGGCAATTTCTGACGTATGTTGAGAAAGTAGAAGTGTTCAGAAGAAAATGAAAAATTTGAAAAGATCGATAATTCAGCTCAGGTCACGTACGAAACTGAGCTCAGTGAAACACAAAATGAGCCTTCGAAGATGCAGGGCATCAAAATCAACAATTAGCTCGAAGATCGTTTTAAGCATTTGGTTCACCAACCATATTTTAAAATGACTCCTAACATAACTAGAAATCTTTTTAAGTTTTGAAACTATGAAGAAATAATTCTCTTCAAAAAAATCTAAAAAAAATCATGATTTATAAGATAATAACAAAAGAAGGAACCCAGATCTGTAGACGCCAAAAGACCTATTCAATGCAAAGAGTAGGTAACCATCACTTATCTATCAATAAACACCAATCAGAAATGGGCCAAGCAAAGGCAAGATGCAGGTTCTCTACATCACCTTGTCACTAATGAACAGAGAGTATAAGAACGCGACCCGAATTCTTAAAGCACAACTCGAAGGAAACATGTGTAATTTGAATACCCATATAATTTACAAAGATATGTAAAATGGTACCTGTAGAGCTGGCTTCCCACTTCCGCTTGCAGGTGTTTGCTCAGGTTGCAGAATTCTTGAACAAAAAACACCTGCAACAAATAAATCTGCGAATATTACGGGAATGCTACCAAAACCTAACAAATTCTAGTAGAGGCCAACAATATGAACATAATTGTGTGATGTTAAATAACGAAATGTCTACAATTACAACTATCCCGCAAGGTATAACAACCAGTAGTTCATCAACAACTTCATGAAAAGCTATGTGCAGTTGTAGAAAAGACACTACACTTTGTCCTTTAGCATGGAAAGACAAACAAATAAATATATGAATTCAAAATTATCTTACGAACCAACTCCATGTACATAGATCTGATGTAATCCAACATTACCATCTACAACGCTTCTGCCCAACCTGTCTATTTGTCAGCGAACATAGTACTTACCAAGTCCCGCCAAGTTCTATCCGGGGTTTCGGATGAACGAAGCCTTGAGAAAAGCTCTGATAGAAAGGCAGAATCGTTTTGAAGAGCAGTCACTACCTGCATGAAGCATATGAGACATTAACATCTTCTATCCAATAACATAAAATACAAATGCACATGCACAAGAACATTAGCACACAGAAAGTACATCACATTGGCAAAAGGCTGCTCAAAGAACCTTCCTGCAAGGAAACTTACTGAGACATTGTTGAAGAGCACGATTGAGTTGATTGTAGCTAAAGTTGCGTCATCAAGCAACCTAGATAATATTACATCCTGTGTACAAAAGCATGAACATTCAAAAGCTGCAAATGACAAGAAAACAGTAGCATTTAGCCAAAAGGATGTACAAGATCATGACGAACGCATTTGGCAAAAATCTGTGAAATTAAAACTACGGGAATGTGAAAGATATAACATCAGCCCAACCTTGATATAGCCAATACGATATGTCTGGTGGATCTTCGACAGGATTGCTGGATCACGAATAGGAACAGCCTGTCACACCAGATAACATCCATATGTGACAATGACCTCTACATTTGAGCTGATAAACATATATTATTAAGCATAAACTCTACCCTAGAGAATACTGTTTTTTTTTCATTCCTTAAAATTTTCATTCATAAGAAGCTTCTATATATTCTAATCATTCATAATTTCCTGGAACAGTGGAAGATACTGGATGGATCTTACAGAGTAATACTACAGAGACGCATAACACTGGAAAAGAGAAACATCAGCCGCACATACCTCCTTGAAAATAACTTGCTCCTTGAGGAAAGTGCGGTGATCTTGGCGACTTGCAGCATCCGGATCATCTAAACACGGACAAACAACCGCTGGTGAAGAGACATTATGAAGGCATTTTATCCGTGAAAATTAGCTTAACGAAGAAATGTACGTGAGAAACCAAAGAGGGCAAATCAAAATCCACTACTACAAGCCCTCACTACGGACAAAAATATTAAAAGAAAAAGTGTACTCACATTCCAAAGCTCCAATGATATCCATCATATATTCATCACTGAAGATGATGTCAAATATGTGCCCATCGTTAAGTAACACTGCAAACAGAGAACAAAGAGAATACTGCTTCTTTAAAAATAAAAAATAAAAACTTAGGGAAGTATATTTGCATTAACAGTTGAACACGTAAAAACAATTGAATGTCAACATCAAAGGATTCAAAATGACTGTTACAGTAAACCTGCAGAATAAACTTGCCACTTGCAAACAACTTTTATTAAACATAAACAGGATTATTAACAGATTACAGTCTCCATGACCTAATACACAAACTTTGAAATAAACAAAATAATCAAACACCAGTTCAACCTAGTGACGGTTCTCTGTAAGCACACATCATGATCAAGTTCCGCTAGTCACTTGACTTTGCATATTCATGTTGTACACGACAAGTTTACAAAACAACGAAATGAAAACCAAACCTTTAAAACATAGTTGCGCTGAAACTCAAACAAAGAACATAAGAGATTTCAATCAATTAAGAGGTCAATTTAGAACTCACTGATTCCTTTAACAATCTTGAACATCAAACGCAAACATTTGAGGTTCTTGAGGTCTTCACAAGTGCGAAACAGCTGTACAAGTTTGGGTATGTAATTTTGCTGGACACACGAGCCACCAATCCACTTCAACTTCCATGTCATCCGCGAAACAGTTCCGAGAATACATGCAGAGATTGGAAGAAAGACTTTAACAAGAGGCACTATTAAAATACTTTAAGTATTTGAAAGGATTTAAATAATAAGTACAACTTGAAAGAAGGGTTTGTTCTACTTACATCCCGAACAATCACGGAAGCAACTCTATCACGATCAAAAGGTGCAACTGCTGCAACCGCCTGCAATAAATCACAAACTATTATATTAACAAAATTCATCTGGTAGAAAATGTCTCCCTCTACTAGCAAGGTGTTCCTTCGCATGTATAATTTATCTCAAAGGAAAAATATTCAGAGAAATTGCACTAAAAATAAGTTGACATTTGCAAGGGAAGCTTATAAGGAGAAAAAAATAAATGCAAGTTACCAAGTTGGGTCTCATCTGTACCCAAAAAGGCATGCTATCACAGTAAAATATTAAAGTAAAAAACATGCAGAAAGGTAGCTCATGCATGGACAAAAAGGTGAAGTCCTAAGATGCAGTGAGTTCACGACAAAAACTTTGAATATAAAAAGAAAGATAGGTGTAAAACTCCTCGCTCTGGTTGGTGCACACCTTTACAATGAGAAGAAGGTTGGAAATCTCCACCGGTGGGAGTTCCAGCATTTCAGGGGCTACACCTTCACGAAACGCATCATCTGCGACATAGTGACCGCATGGGGATATTCAAAATTTGCAACTGAAGCCAATCCTCTTTGACAGTTTGATATTTGAATGTCTATAAGCAGAAGGACCAGCACTATAGTGCTCAGGTGTGCCTGCAAGAACTGAATATTTCCTTTATATTTGACATTCACATATTGAGCGTATTAGAGGCAGTAGTTCCAAAGAACAAACACGACTTGAAAGCACTTAGGAGAACATTAATACTGGGTTACCATCATCTTGCGAAGTACCAGAATTTTCCAAATCATCACCAGCTGAACGAGTATTTCCCTCCATGCCTGGAACATAAATAATACGATTCTGTGTCGTGAATTTCAGACTAAGCGATGAAAGATCGCCTACAATGTTCGAATACAAACAATGCGACCTATTAGCAATATTCAAGCACTTATATATACAAACAAGAGAAGCGCACGTAAGCTCTATCCATGTCATCCACAAGGACTACGTTATCTCTAAAACTGGGTGTCCAAGCTACATCTAATTAATGAAACTCCAACAATTTAGAGGAAGCTTTAAGAATCTCAAATCTCATTCGTTCTAGACAGCATAATTATGAGAGGCTATTAATAAAACGAGATCATTCCACAACAATTCCAGCATGCCAGACACTGAATGTAGATAAATGTTTCAAAACTACCAAAAGCAGATACAAGATAAAAAAGCACATCCGGCATCGACCACTTTCATTGTAGGATAAAAACAGAGCATAAAATGCAACCACTACGAACTTACCACCGACTGATGGGAAGTGGGTTGAGCGTTGCACACTGCATATTTGATCCCTGCGGTATTGACGTACAGCTGGTGTTACTCTCAAAGCAATACCATTTTGAAAAATTGAATCAAGTACCATTAGCGTTATAAAATCTTTTAAATTACCACTAGGACTTGAGAAGTCATGAGAAACAAGCGACCCAAGTCATACTTCACATCAAAAACAGTGCTACCTTCCACAGGCTCATATGTGACGCTGTCAAGGGGAACCTCAAGGAACATCGCCTCATACATATCAACTGTCCTCATAACCTGAACCAAATAACTTCAAAAGTACACATGACATAATCCACTCCCCACAGAAGTCGAGCTGTTCCCACTTTTAAAGATAGAGAATATTGAAGAGATAAAATTGACTCCAAACATAAATGTCCACTATAAAAGACTGCCAACTCTCTAAAGGCCATCCCCTCCTTTCTGATCGTTTTGAACATGATGAAGTAACGCTAATAGAATGCAAGAAACGCTATTTGAAACGTCCAGACGGGAAAGGGCAAGAAATGTGACATGACCGAATCAAGCCAATCAATTGAAAATATCCATTTCATACTCTTTACTTACCAAATGAAGGAACAACCCATGGTCTCTTGGAAGCTGAGGGCCAAATCTGTTGCCACTTCTGGATCCGTCCATGATATGATAGTGTCTACAGCAACCACATACGCAATAAGATATAATTAATTAACATCATAATATGTAAACTGTATCAACAGCTGCGTCTACCACAAAACTAGACCATCATTGCAAAAACTGAACAAGCAACAAACATCGAACTAACTAAACCTAATAAAATTGATTAATTTGCAGAGAGGAAAGTAATAAACACGCCTTCTTGGCGCCTGTATATGTCATCCGCTGAAATCCGATGGACCAGTAAGGTTTGATTGTCTTCCTCATCAATGACGACTAAACCTACTGCATCCGACCGCTGCATCAACCAACAAATAAGCTGGTAAAAATATATTAAATATTCCATCCAAATTACTTAGGAAATCGTTCTGTAACGCTAAGAAATATACGCTGACTCAACCCTCGCACCTGACAGCAATACATCTACGTAGTCTAGGCTCTCATCCAGCTTTCCGGACCTGAGAGACTCCCTGTTTACCTACATCTTCCACATTTTCTCAGATTATCTCCTGCAATTCACTTTCGTCAAAATACAGAGGAGCAATGAAGCCCTAAAAACCAACAGAAATGGTGTTCAATTACTCTTGATTCTAAGTAAAGGCTAAGCTAACGCCCAGTGAGAAAATGTAAGCCCCAGACTGAGCGAAATAAAAGAATATCCCCTGACGAAATAAAGAGAAAAAATTCAGCCTTGTTAATCTCATTAGCAAGGTATGACCAAAAGCTCGTCGACCTTGCCACGGAACTCCTATTGCTTCTATCCTAAAGCTAAACCTGATTTGCAACCAGTGCACCTTCAAAGAGAGGTCACATGACCAAAACTACTAGCCACTAAATGTTTGCAAGTAGTTACCCTCTATCTTGCACAAGAAACTTCCTCTGCTGGTCGAAGACATATCAGTTCCTCTAGAGACTACCCTCTAAACTCTTGTGATCAAGTATAAAAAGCGTCGAGATTCATAACTATTAGAGACAAGATTAATCAATAGATAGTAAGTACTAACTGGATATAGAAACTAATGCATCTGTGTTTTAGGACTCTGCCACCGTGTTAGAGGGTGGTTGTAGCCAATTGCAATGCCATAACTTCTAGACTCACAATCCTGCTCCCCAAATGAGATCCACCAGCATAACCCAGAAAACCTGAAAAGATTTGGTGGCATCTCCAATGACCTAAAGTTTGCGGAGTCTTACTTTAAATAAATTTAAAAAAAAACACTTTATTATGTAATTTCCAGAATTTCCTTTTTATGTTATTTCTTCTTATCAATGACTAATATTAAAATCACTCAAACATGACCTTGGGTGCGAAAACTTACTTCTAAATATTCAACAGATACGTGACCAGTTCCTTTGTCATCCCATTTACCTTCGTCGTTAAGGCGGTAAACCTTCACTCGCTGCGGAAAACAAAGAGTAACGTCAAATCTGGTGCTCAAATAGGTCATGCATTCAACGTATAAGGCAAGAATACAAACGAGTAGTGCATACACAAATATCTCCGAACAATTTTGTCTTAAAGCCAGACTCCAGCATCAAGCATTGGGCAGATCTTGGCAGCTTTTCGTAAGCAATAAAAGCAGCCAACGTTGCTCATACATAACATTGGACCCTTCTGCTTTAAAATTCAGGTCAAAGACGATCTCTATGCATCATATCCCATGTTTTTAAGGATCCTTAGAAACAGCAGTAAAATTTACACTCAACGATAACATGGTCTTCATAAAAAGCGACTCAGTCATGAGAATAAAGACTTATTCTTCAGAAGCTGCTTTCTAAGTTCAAAAAGAACCTGAATTTAAACAAGTTGTAAAATGACAAGGCATTACAAGGACCTACACTCAATTGACTAGCAAACAGTTGCACCTCTGAATGGTCAGTCAAAAGCTCTAAATTTATCCCCAAAAGTGTAATAGAAATCATTTTTTCTTAAACCTCCCTAAAGATCACTCTAAGCACTTGGAGACTTAGTGTAGATGAACATGTTCGATACCCTTGAATTACACAGCAGTGACCAAATGACGATCTAAATTTATCCCCAGAAGTATAATAGAAATCATTTTTTCTTAAACCTCCCTAAAGATCACTCTAAGCACTTGGAGACTTAGTGTAGATGAACATGTTCGATCCCCTTGAATTACACAGCAGTGACCAAATGACGATCTAAACTTCAAGAAACGAAATTCTACGCATATATCTACTACTATATTACCTTGAATTGCAATTGCACACTTCGACAACCCAGCTGTGATAAAATACAATTTCACAAAGGTTCTGGAAAAATGCCTATTCCTTTCTCAGAAATGCAGTACCTGCAGATAGTTGAACTCCATGTGATTCGAGCGCGCTGTCAAATGCTCATGTACATTCCTTCAAGTTTCAACTCCGGCTGTGTACCTCTATAAATAATAGTTTTGAGTTAAGAAAAGAGGGATCCAGTGCAAAGCCTAAGAGTGGAGCTAGAAAACATGCATTTTTTCAGTCATGCTTTCGTCTCTTGTGTCACAATTCAAAGCAAAATTCAGATGTGTACGTGTTTGCTTTTTCTTTTTCTTTTTCTCGCAGTCCAAGCTGGAACCTAACCTGTCTTTACGAATGACCTGCTAATTGCGCCCAGGCAATTCTCGCAATAACCAGCACAGCGCACATTCAACACGCTTCCAAGAAACAGTCATGGTGGCAAAGCTTCTGCCAGATTAACCGCAGAAACCCATGGAACGCGTTGTCATCAATGTTGTCCATCGCCTCATGTGGCTTTGAATTGAGTGGTGCGCAGCCTTCAGAGCAAATTTCTGCATTAAAACTCCTCTTCGCAAAAATTAACTTGAAAAGCTCCACCACTTTAGTGCTGCTTTGTAATGTAGTCAATGAATCTCATGAGTTTCTAGTCAGCTGGAAACGATCAAAAGAGCGATCACGCTACATTTCTTTGCGCCAATTACGTATATGTTTTCAACTCAAAACAAAAATCCGCAAACAGCCGCACCACTCCTCTGTAAGCGTCATCAATAATACCCCTTCCCTCCCAAGCAAGCAACGCAACACAACATCACATAATCTCCATCCCTACTTATCTTATGCGTGCTGTGCCTCCTCTGCCCTACTATGAGCGACCAGTTATCAACGCATCATGGCAATTCACACTGTATCCTCTACATTCCGCACAACCATCACATTTCCGTTCACCCGCACCTTGCAAACGACCTACTTCCTTCCATACACAACCCTACACACCTCCATTAAAACCTAACACTGACCTCCCAACCCAGTACACCCTCTCGGCTCAGCTGCTAACACGCCTCGCACCACACCAGCACCCCTCCAGTCCTATTCCCTCTCTTTCCAACGACCGATCTCCCACGAGGACTCTCTAACAAACCCTAGAAAGCCTAAATTTCGAAAGTCCCGAAAGTCCCGCAAATGACCACCAAATCGGAAAAGGAGAAGTGCGACCAGGAGGCAGAAGAAAGCGGGAGCAGCCTGGCAATGGCAGCGTGTGGTGTCAGAAGCGGTCGGTCGAATGGATGCTGCTGCGAGAGAAGGAAGAAAAGGAAGGCTGTGGCGACCAAGACTGCACTGCACTGCGCTGCACTCCCCCCCCCCCCCCCCCACCCCAAGGCGATCCTAACCCTATATTTGAATGCAGGATGGATTACATAAATAATTCATCTATAATTCTCCTTATTCATCCACTGTCATATAGTGAGTGTAGCAAATAGTATTCTTGTTGACATTTTCTCTCGTTTCAATGAAAGACGTGATCCTTCATTCATTCAACCCAAGTTGTTCTGGTAAGCTTTTTTTATCAAAGCTATCCTTCATTTTCCATCAACACTGCTGAACAAGCAGATTTATCAATAAACGAACGAATCGATTATCCACATCTGTGTGAACATCTTTTTAATATGTATTCTGTGATAATAAAACAATTAATTAATTAATATCAAGGTGTGTGATCTTAGTAAATTTTTAGGATTCCGTTCACTGAAAACAAGGTGTATCGAAACAACGTTACCGTTACAGACAATGAGGATTAGTTTTGAATATCAAAACAAGATGAAAATTTGAGTTACTTTAAAAGTTTCATATGAAGAAAAATTATTCTTGTCCTTTACATCCACTTTGAAAAAACTTATACATTCACAAATGTACATTAAAAAAATTCCCAATTTTTGTAGCATATTCTAAATTTACAAATATTATTTTATATTTTCACTTTTTTTTTTAACTTTTTGAACTTCAAAGAGTTACAATCTTTGTACTAGCACTTTAGAAATTTATAGCTCTGATTTAATTGTAACAATTGATATTTCAAATTTGTGATATCTATATCAAATATAAAAAATCATAGGTCTTATAATCTAAAAATTGATCGAGATATTCATTGATTATATACAAATTACTCATCTATCTACATATATATATATATATATATATATTCACACACATATCATTTTCATCTGTATGTATATATATATATATATATATATATATAATTGACTAGCATACATTTAGATGGAGCATCAAAAATTCCATTGACTAGAGCTAATTAGGGTGGTAAAATCCAATTATTGCCAAGTTACTCAATTATTGGGATGGGATGGAATAAGACAAGTTGGAATGGGATGGGACGGGCTAGTGGCACTGGCATAAATGAACCCGACTTATACTTGGTTGATGTGGCATCATTTTTTTTGTTTTTTATTTTTATTTTTATCGCAATATGAGGGACTAATTGACTGCCAAGGTATATTGTGTGTATGTGCCAAAAACATACTCAACATTAGCAAAACCAATGGTTTAACCACTAATCTGTATGTATTATATACTCAATAAAAATTAATCACACAATCATATATGCCAAAATACTTTTTTCTTCATTCATTCACAATTTGATTTGAAATCAACACATGAAAACTGTAAGTCAAGAAGAACAGTAGCAAGCATTTTTTTACGATATTCAAACTGAAAATCTTATTGAATATCAAATGACAATACATTTCTCATGATGATGTCTTTAAATTTATGTTGAGAAAGTAAATTCAAATTCTATTTGTTTCAGATCACATTTATTTTTAAGTTCTTCATGATTTATAATTTTGAATATGACTTTTCTTTACAATTCTGAAATATTGATATATCTATATTATAATGCAGAATCATGCATGGATAACAGAAAGTTATTATAAAATTAACTAACTGAAATGATGTTTGTGACATGTTTTCAATCACCTGAAGGAACTCCAACCCAAGTCAAGTTGATGAACAACTTGTTTACCTTAATTCCTCATTAAGAATTACTTGTTTCATTCACCCACATATACATATGTATATATATATATATATATATATATTATGGAAATGTGGTCAATTTTCATGCTTACATCCTCACTTGAATTTATATTTGCAAAATACAATGACATTGCATAAGCCCAAGTGGAAAAAAAGGGGAAGATGCATGGAGTAAGACCAAAGGAGAAGGTAAAAAGGATGAAGTTTGTGTAATATTTGCACACAGTAGTGTGCCATGTAGCTTAAATCTTCAATGGGAAGGGAGCCACTTCGGGTTTGTTTTGTTTTGTTTTTGTTCTTTTTTTTGTGTTGCAATTTCGTTATTCAGCAAATACATTTTAGAAACACATTAAGTTCTAGATTAGTATCGATTTACAATACTTTTTTCACATTGATAGTTTCACAAAAAACGATGAAAAACTAAAGAAGAATAGTAAAGCCCTAAAAAAAGAAGAAGAAAGAATTCGGCAAACAGCTTCTACTCTTTAAGAGTACGGTGCTGGTTAACAACAGGGCATCAAGAATGATGATGACACACCCTTAAGTTTTATGAAAGTCAGCAGCACCAAGCTCTAATTTTAACCCCATATTCAGATCATCGTTACAAGGCCTTTTTAGGGTTGAGAGGGATCGTGCACAAACCATAAGCCCTAATTGCTCCTACTGTTGAGGTTTCTTCTTTTCCTCAGTTGTCGTAGTCGCTCCACTGGGACCATGCGATTCGACGCATTCTGGTGAAAATTATGATCCTCCGACGTGCGCAAGCTGCTTTGTAGTCTGTTAATCAACCGTGGGAGGGACGCCAACCAAATTTTGTAGAGGACATGTGACGGAATATTGAAGGATTCGGATGCGAACCGGTGTCTCTAGGGCTATGGCGGTGACGACGGGGACGGAAGGAGGCGCTGCGCTGAAGCCGAGTGGTAAGGTGGACTCGGCCTTGGTGGAAAAGGCTGTAGATGCGCTCCTGAAGTGGAGTGGGTCTTTGAAGGGGAAGGATAAATCGCAGCTGCTTGAGGATGACCAGTTGTTGTATGTTGTGGTGGGATTGAATAAGGTGCCTGACAGGGGTAGGACGAACCCTTACAGTGTTACGCTTCCGCACCCGCTCTTCCAGTTGGATGAGAACCTCGAGGTGTGTTTGATCATTAGTGATAGAGAGAACACGAAGCTAAAGATGAGTAAGGAGACAGCCAAGGAGAGAATTGAGAAGGAGGGGTTGAACATTAGGAAGGTTATTTCGTCATCGAAGCTGAAGAAGGATTACTTTTCCTTCGAGGCGAAGCGGAAGCTGTGTGGGTCGTATGATCTGTTTTTGGCGGATGATCGCATTCTTGGGGAGCTGCCGAAGGTGTTAGGAAAGGGTTTTTACAAGAAGAAGAAGCATCCCATTCCTGTGAATCTTACGCGGGCGCAGTGGAAAGGGCAGATTATGTCAGCTCTGAGTTCGACGTTTGTGTATGTGAGCGGAGGTACTTGTAGTGTGGTGAAAGTAGCTAAAACATCGCAGCTTAGGGAGGAGATTATCGAGAATGTGAAGGCGGTTTGTGAGGGCGTGGCGCAGCAGATTCCAAAAAAGTGGGCCAACATTCGGTCGTATTATTTGAAGACTCTGGAATCTATTTCTCTTCCTATATATCAATCTCTGCCTGATATGCCATTTAAAATTGATTTACCTGGATTGTCACAGCCGGACGCAAATCAAGGCATGAAACAATCCAAGAAGAAAGTTAGATTAGCTGAAGTGAAGAAGGAGAAGGTAGATGGGTCATTTATGAGTGAAAGCGAGGACAAAACAGTTGTAGTTCAGGATACTGTAGCATTTGATAAGTCGAAGAAGAGGAAACAAAGAAATGTTGAGGGCAAGCCGAAAAAGCCTCGAACAAAAGCCTAATTTGTCTTTTTCAGCTCTAACTTTTTTAATTTGCAGTTCTAAGAAAAAGGTTTGGGCAGTTGCGTCTGGTCGTGCAATTCCATCTCAATGTTTCACGTAGTCGTTCCTAGCAAAACGGTTCTTTACGGCTAGTTTTCTCATTCTTCTAAGGTAATTAGTTCTGGCTTGGCAAGGAGCTGCTGTAATCTTACAAATACACTTTTTTACTTATTTCAATTCAACCTGCATTTGGATGGTGTGGTCCAGGTGTTTCTTCGTGTGGGCAAATCTCTTGTCTGGGATATGTCAGCTAGTCAGATTATTAGGCATCACGTGTTCAGTTGGCTGGGTATGATTGTTACTGTTTTGTTTCTTGCGTGTGCACAGTATGCTCGGTTTCGAGGTTATTACTTCGTTGGATTCCCAATCACCAGCTTTTTTTCGTCTTATAAAATTATGTTTATTTTTTCCACTGCTTAGTTGTTCTAACGCAGAGTGTTTCTTATTGTACTTGCGTCTGAATTATCCATATTAGGTTCTTTAGCTTGCAGCTTTTTAGACAAAAAAATCAACCGTGGATGTGGCGTTATTTTGATGCTAGCGGAGGAATCTGGTACTTGCAGGCAACCTGAAGATTTCTACCAGTGCGACTGAAAGGATGTCTTGTTTGCTGTCCGCTGATCACAGAATTGTCTCTAAAAGCGTATGAATCTGCAAGTACTTGGACACCTTGTGTTTGTTCTCCGAGCGTAATTGTTGTAATTGCGACGTGCTTATTTGTTCCTCTTAATAGAGCACATGTTTGAACTTAATGCTACGGGCAAATGTACTACAGTATCTCTCAGGTGCATCTGTGCTCCTGAATCGGTACTTCTTGAATTCATGCTAGCGTCTTGCTTCTAAGATATGCGTCCTGTGATTGTTTCTGCTGCTTCTCTTTCGCCTTTGCTTTGCACTCTGCTATTTGGTTTGTTACAGTATCGTTATCTTAGATGTTGAAATTTTGGGAAGTCTGAATTTCACTTTTCCAGTTAACAGTTTGTCTTCTTAATCTTTATTTTGTTGTACTT
The DNA here is from genome assembly GCF_059467195.1 of Physcomitrium patens. Classification (NCBI taxonomy): domain Eukaryota; kingdom Viridiplantae; phylum Streptophyta; class Bryopsida; order Funariales; family Funariaceae; genus Physcomitrium; species Physcomitrium patens. The sequence goes on from NC_143421.1 coordinate 7,774,286, forward strand.
TCTTTTCTTCTCTTTTCTTTTCTCTCCCTTTCCCCAAAACTTTCATGTGTTACCTCACAACGCGTTCCATCATTGCCGCTGTTGAATGAACTCTGCCACGAAATAGAAATAATGCTTGTTTTCATTTTTTGTTTTCATTGTTTTCGTTGTCCGTTACGCTATGGATTTTCACCAGGCTATTGCTGGTTGTGCAACTTCGAGGTTTGCATGGTTGCTCTATTTGTGTACACATCGAGCGAGCTGTGATTCTACACTTTTTGCTGTCATAGCTTGGATAATCTGTTGCCAGATATTTTTCTGTGTACGGTTTTACCCATTATACAATTCTTCTGTGACTGCAGCTGGAAGTATACTCGAGACATCAAGCTTTCACCATCGTATTCTTTGTGGATTACTTACCAAGGATACTAATTACGATTTTAAGGAACGGTATATTCGCGTACATTGCCGCCCAGTCGAATCTTACATTTTATTTGTATTCTGTTTGTTTGTTTGTTTGTTTGTTCTTTTTTCTTTTCGTTTGTGTCTGTTTGACTATACATTAGTCTCTTCTTTTGTTCTAAATTCGTCACGGAACATCTTCTCGACGTCCAAATTTATTCAAAACCTTAACTTGCACCATCTTTATGCCCTGGAGTGGTGGTATTTGTGTCCTATGGATTCGTCCTAATTTTTGGAGGCTTCTAAGTTGACTCTGACTATTTCTGAACTTTATTCATCATTTCCAGGACTTCTGGCTTTCGTATATACTGTAGCCACGAGTCGTTGCATCGAGTGCTTGCATCTTGCACAAGCAATTTGCTTCTGCTTCGGGTACATTGGCGTGGTGGAAGACATTAGCAATAATACGGGACAAAACGGGAAGTTGTAGATCATCGAATCAGACACTTTCAAACACACCGCATCTCAACAAGTTTTCATGTTAGTCTCCTCTTCACTTAGTTTCTATTGATGCAGTGCATGGATGCCATTGTACATTCTAAGAACCACCAACAAAGAGAAGAAACAATCCATCACATCAGCTACTCATTGGGACCAGACTCTGCCGTGGCGAACTTGCTCATGAATGGTGCCGGGGTTTAATCTGCAGCACGATTCATGCCTGATGTTTCAGATTGTCTTGCGTCTTCTGCGACAAAATTGATCCGGTGGTTTTGTCAGGGAGATGATGAATGCTGGAGTGTAGAGAGGATAAGTGAGAATCTGAAAGGGGGAGAAAGGGATGCTGGTGGAGGAGCCATTGCAACACGACCACAATGTCAGGCAGCATTTTGACCACACCCATTTTTAATGCTCAGGGTTGTGGTCAAGTCTCAATTCAACTGTCATAACTCGGACAGTTTGTTTCAACAGGGCACGGTGATGACTAGTCAGAATCAATATATATATACAGGAACACACATGATGCCTAATCTGATAGAATTGGGCATACTCACCGTCTAAACTTAAACATAAATGGTGGCAACACAAATTTGGATCTATTCATTGAATTTCTGTTCCCTCCGTCACCGTCTGAGGATTTTAATGATTCTCATTGTTTTCTTTCATATGTATCCTAAAAGGTTCCACATGGACAATTTTTTAGTTCATGTACAAAGAAATATTTGCAGTTTAATGCATCTGTGTTATGAAGGACCTGGTTTGAACAACTCTCATCGATGATCTCTAAATCTTTACCAACACTTTCCTCGCAGAGCCTGGACATTGATCCCCGGGATGGACTGCTTCTGATTACTGGGTCGCACATGAAATGGCCGTGGCTTGACCATTTGCAGTTACCTCGGTTGAGCATCAGAAAGGCAAGCGGTGGGCCGCGCATGGTCGGTGGCCACCGCAAAATATGAACGGCTCACTCTTTTCCTCATCAGAACCAATTCACAATGAGAAACCCCCTTGCGATCAACACTAGAACGGTCATCAAAGTCGTGGTGCTGACAAACGGAGAAAGCTCGGAGGGCGGAGCATCGATATCTCAGAATCCACGGTTGCCGCGACGCTCGATGCCTCTTATGCTCGGCAACTAGCTTGCTGTCTACGACTTAATCCCCACAAACCATGAAGGTCCAAGTGGGCCTCTCACAAGCGAACAGGAAGGAAACAAACACCAAAGGATCTCACGATCGTTCAGGCGTTGCGAAAACAAGATTTTGATGGTCAGAGAGCTCATAAAACGAAACACAAATTATAACAAATACGAAATAAAAACACATGCTCATTTGTGTACAAACCGAAAGGTGATGGGGCTGTGGGGAAGGGAAACTCTACAGGAGACCCACCCAGCCATGATCTGCGTCACACAATCAATCCTGGGGACGATTCTGGAGCCAGTGATGAAGCACAGATTGCTGCAGCTCTGAGTTTCAGGTGGTTTCACCGACACTGTGCTGAAGCCTGAGCGAAGCATGCGGGGATGGATGCTGTCTGCCATTCTTTGCTTTGAAATCCCGATCCTGAAGTAAACTGGTAGTAAACCATCCTCCTAACCGTTGAGTTGTAAGCAAAGGTTCCAGGGCTTGCTCTGATGTGGGTATCATCTCCACACAGTCACCGCAGATTGTACCGACACTGTGAAGAATGAGCATTGTGGAGCTCACAAGCCTTTGAAACAACTCAACACAACACAAAAACAAAATATGGCAAAACAAAAGAAGGAAATGTACACAGAAGAGTGGGTACTGAGCACGGTGATGTTGTCAAAATGTATGTGGATATGGGCATGGAAAATTGATTCGGCTGGGAAGGACTTGGAGCTCCGAGAGCGAGGTTGACCATAAACGTGTAGCATAATAATATTATGTTTGATTAGCATTATATTTATTAATTCCATGTGTATTTATACATATACACATCCCTTTCAAACCTAAACTGTCAAATTAATTTAATTTTGCAGCTGTGATAGCAATAAGATACCCCAATATTAAAATAAATAAATATACATAAAAATCAAAATACATAAGTATTATTTTATTTTATTTTTTAAACTTTAATTATAAGTTTAATATTTTTTATATTTATATAAAAATTATGTATATAAAATAGTAATAAATATTAATTATTTTGGATACTTTTTAAAGATTTTTCTAATCACTAATATTATTTCTATAGTAACACTTTTATTCTTGCTATGTATCATACTTCAAATATTTATATCATTATAATTATGAGTTTTACTTATTTATTTATTTTTAATTGTGTAAATATGCGCTTCCAACGAAGTTGTTTATGTTTTATTATTTCACTTAAATCTAATCAATGCATAGTTTATTTATTTGCTTAAGTCTCCATTTTACTTATCTTGTACATTGTTTAGAGCTTTGCACTCCATCACCAATCCCTCAATCTTACACTTGGTGATGTGCTCATTCTACAAGTAAGTGAGAGAAGTAGACTTGTCAACGTTGAAGAACTCGTTTTGGATTCCTATAGCGCACTCTCCCAAGTGCCTGAAAGCCTTGCTCTGTTACCCCACTTTAGATTGTTGAGAATGAGGTCGTGTAATGCTTCTATCTCTGTGCAACTGAAGCAAGCAATTTTGGAGGAAAGAGTGACATTGAAGCGCTAAATTACTTTCTCTCATATAAGTAATTCCACCTTATGTATAAGACATGAAGCCATTCTATTTTCTTCGATAAGGTGGGATGTCAAGATTGCATGCTAAAAAATGAAATGATAATTAGAGAAATTCAAAAAGTGAGCCAACAAGATACCTTGAGTTCTGCTTCAATGTATCTCCTATTTTGTCCCTTCTATTAGAAATTTGTTAAGTATAATTAATCCTTGTTTAGTATGGAGGCCCTTGGTGGTCTTTAAACTAAAGGAAAAATAGTTTTGTTGTCAACAAAAATAACTAGACTAATTTTTTAGAGGCCATTAAGGTCTTTCATACTTAATAAAGTTCTCTAATTAATTAAACTCAATAAAATTTGTAATTGAAGAGACAAAATAGGGTATATATTGGGACAAAACTCGAGGTATCTTGGTTTATATTTCAAATTTCTCTAATTACTTTTAGCACAAATATAAGTCGTAAGAAAGCTAGGCAGCAAAACATCCAATTTTAATAGCATACTATGGAGGAAATTGCAAGTAGGTTAGAGATTTTTTCTGCGATCCACTTATGTCTCAGCTTTTGATAGTTTGCGAGGCTGCAAATGGTCACTGTTGATTAGCTTGGTGGCACATCGATATCCTTCTGGGTATAGTTGAGTATGAGATTGTCATGTACTTTGCATGTTCTTAGGAAGATAGAACGGTACTGTACTTTCTTGCCACGAGCCCATTTCTTTCTAGAGATTATATGTGATCAATCTGATGTAATCAATAAATTTTATGTACTTTTGTGATTATCGATATTATTTTATCTAACATTTACGCCCACAACGCTTTTATTGCAAAGATAGATGAGTTGGCCACACACATTACACATCATCTCTAAATGCAGTGATGAACCTATTCTTACTTCATCCAATTGGATTAGCCCATCCATTAAATCATCTCAACATCTCATCAAAGTCCAATTACAAAAAATTCCAAATTTTTTTCATACAAGCACCTGAGTTAAGTAGTCATATCACCACCTTCTTTCTATTATAGCTAGTTAAGTTAGTAAAGACCTAACACCACCATGCCTGGTTCCAACTGCCATCAAACGCATGCCACCAATGAAATGGAACAGAGGAGTGGTGATTATTGGTTGGAATTTGATACAAATGAAATGAGAGAGTAGTGATAATGAAAATATAGAAGAATTTTTCATTATTGTTGGAAGAAAAGCACATGGTAGAAATAAGACTTGTTACATGGTGGTTTCTTGAATGATATTAAGGTCATTATGTACACAGTTGATGGAGGTTACAAGTTGGTAGAGTGGTTAATGGGTTGCTTTGTTGGTGGTCTTGAGACTTTTGCAAAACACTCTTTGGAAATTCAAAATTAATACAATTTTTATCAAAAATAAATAAATAATAATAATTTAAGTTGCATTGATCTTGGAACCTTATTTTCTATCTATCAAAAAATAAATGAATGATATTTCATATAGTATTTTGTATTTTGTATTTTGTATTTTTTTTTTTTGTGGTGGTGATAAGCCTTTATTTACCTTAAGTTTTCTCTAGACAATCTATGAGGCTATCCTACGACCAATATCCTAAGTTTAGGATTTAAAGTATTAGAGTTTAGATTTAGGATTTAAGATTTAGGATTACAAGGGTGTGTCTAATTTTTGGGCATTAGTATTTTTAGATTTTGATTTGATTTACACCATATTTATGATATCTAAGATTTCAATGGTGTAATTATTTTCCTATACATGTTTATAGTTTGTAAGATATATCTACTTTGACTTGGACTTTAGGATTTTGACTTTTATCATACAAGGATTTTTGAAATTTTTGAAAAGTCTATTGGATCCATTTGGAGATTGTCCATACTAAATACATGCTTGAAGTTTTCAAAAAGTGCATATATTTGTAGATATTAAGTGTTTGACCATTTTGGCTTTTGAATTGACTTTGCATATGAAAAAGAATTTTTAAGTTTTGATTTGACCTACCCTTCTATTTTAAAGGTTTGAAAATCTAATAGTGGATTTGAATTCCTATAGATGTTTTTCAATTTTGAGATATAAGGCATTTGACTTGATACAATTTTCTATTGACTTTTCTTATACTTTATCTTTTTGAGTTTTGATTTGACTAAAGTTTAGGATTTTGGATTTAGAATTACATGCATGTCTTCAAAAAATGACCATACTTTTTTAGGGATTTTGAATTAACCTACCCCTCTATTTTCAAGGATTGTGATTCTAATGGTGCAATTAATTTTATTTATATTTTTTTCATTTGGTAGATACAAACTCTTGGACTTTTGAAGATAGAGTTGACTTTTTTATTAGTGATGAATTTCAACATTTTGAAGTGACCAACTATCAAGGAAAAGAACTTGATAAAAATAAATAAACAAGTGAAACTTTTCTCAAAGAAAGATGAAAAAATAGGAATAACTAAATATGTATATTAAGAAAGAAATTGGAATGGCTATTGCCAAAAGACAAGAAAACTAGAGACCCTTGAAACTAGACTATAAGCAAAAAAAGAGTTGACAAGAGTGAAGAGGGCTTCACTCTTGTCTCTATATATACTATCTAACTAGGAGCTATGTGGCGATATTCTATAGGACCTCTAATATATGTTGACTTTGTAAGATACATGCCTTGACTTACAAGGTAAGTTTTTCTACGTGTCGGCCACATAGTTAGCTTGGTCTTCAAGCTAATAACATGTGTGGCACATGGCCAACTTGTTGACCTTGTTTTTAATCCAAAAAGTCAATTAAAGACACTTATAAAATCAAAGCAGCATCTATGAAGCTTCTAGGAAGTTTTTATAGAAGATATTATAGAATTAACTTATTTTTACCTATTTTTAATTACTTCTACTTATTTATATATGTAATTATTAGCTCACATGTGTATGTCGGTGACATTACCCCTCCTTCTAGGGATGAGTTCCACAAAGACCGGTGATCATATGTGGAGGAAATCTATGATGCGATAAATTATATTTGCCACATACTTAGATCTTTGTTCTCTTCAAAGATGGTTGATAAGGCCTCTCAATAATCGATAGTATCTTATATCAGGGCGGGAAGACCACCTTATTATCTGATTGTTATTGAGGCCTTCATAACTTCCTTCAAATAAAATATTTGGAACACCATCAGGAATTGTTCCTACCTCTAATAAAATTACCAAACATTGGGAGTTTCTTCCAAGGTCGTGATACCAAGGGTGTTGTACCTTGCCATCTATTCGAGAAAAAACATGTCGTTCTTGAGGATCTTCATCTCGATTGTGTCGTCTTAGAGGTTGTGATAATCGCAATGTATCATTCGGTAGGTCAACAAATGAAGGCTCTTCAGTCAAATTTACTGGTTGTTGGTTCTCCATTTCCTTAGTGTCACAACTACAAAGAAGCTAAAACAAAGATTAAAAGTAGAATGTTATCTTGCCTAGATCTTGTTTCTTTTATAAGGAAGGTTTTCATCTTGATTTTGATGGATGTCATCAATGAAAAGCCTCCACTGCCTTTGTTGCATTTGCAAGATTCTTTACTGGCTCCCATGTGTGTTCACTAATATCATATCCACGCCAATGGACAAGATATTTCAATTTATTTTGGCGCCGCCTTGAATCTAGGACTTCTTCCATTTCAAATTCTTCAATATTGTCCACTCCAATAGGAGGAGGTGGAGTTTGTCTTCTTCTTAGTATGTCCACTATCTTGTATGATTCAAGAAGAGATACATGGAATATTGGATGGATTTTCGTTGACTCTGGTAGGTGTAAACAATATGCAACTGGATTGATTTGTGAAGAAATAAGAAATGGTCAAAGTTTACGATAGTCCAACTTGTCACAAGGATGAGTGGTCTTGATATTACGATGAAGTAACTATACCTTGTCACTCGTGTGGAATGGTGGTTGTTGCTTTTGATAGACATCTGTATTGATCTTTTGTTGTTTTGGAACTTCTTTTAAGTGCACCTTCATTGTTGCATGTAGCTCTCACAAATGATTTGCCAAATCTTCCGCCATAGGATTATCAGCTTTTGAAAAGTCAAAAGTATCAAAGTCATGGATGATAATCATAATTGGCAAAAAAAGGTGTTTGTTTTGTAGAAGAATGTACCGTGTTATTATAAGCAAACTCTGCTAATAGCAAAAGAATTGTCCAATCATCTTCTTGGTTGTCGATAGTACATCTTAAATACTGCTTCAAAACTTTATTAATACACTCCGTCTATCCATTAGTTTGAGGATAGAATATCAAAAATAGTTTTATATCTACTTTTAGAATCTTGAAAAGAGTCCACTAAAATCTTGATACAAACTTAGTTTTCTTATCGAATATAATATCTTTGGATAATCCATGATAGCGATAGATATTATTAAGAAAGAACTTAACTGTTTCTTCACTTGTGATAGATTTTGTACATGGTACAAAATGTGCCATCTTAGTAAAATGATCTACTATCATGAATATAGAGTCATAAGCACCTAAGATTGAAAGATCTGTGATGAAATCCATAGAAACAGAAGTCTATGGTTGTTTTGGAATACGTAATGGTTGAAGAAGTCTGTAATGCCAATGATGAGGAGTTTTTGATCTTGAACAAATGTTGCATGACTAAACAAAATCTTTTACACCCTTTCACATTTGTGGCCACCAAAAATCTCTAGATATTAGTTCCAAAATTTTATTTTATCCAAAATGTCTTGCTACTAGAAAGTCATGACGAGTTTGAAGAACACATAATCAAGCTTCACCTTCTTAAATATATAGGCGTCTTTTGAAATATAGTAGATTTTTCTTGAATTCAAACTTGGAAGTATCATAAGACTTTGAAGGATTTTCCTTAATATCACAAATAGGAGGATTAAAAGACATACTTGATTGAACTTGCTTAATAAAAGTTGAATCAACAGTTAGTATTGATTTCATTGCTCGACGATAAAGATGCTTTGGCTTCAAGAGAATTGTTCATTGTTGATCAAAAGTAACATCTCCTTCCTTTGCTACAAGGTAAGATCGTCTAGAGAGTGCATCTGATAAATCTTGTTGTTTTTTTTTATCAATAAGTAATCTTGAATTCGAATCTTGACAAAGACATACTCCAATAGATTTGGTGACAATTCAAAATACATGTTGATATAAAATATTCAAGGTTCTTGTGATTTGTATACATAATAATTGGATTAGGAGCACCTTCTAGATAATGGTACTATTATTGAAACAAATCCACAATTGCAAGAAGTTCTTTGTCATAGATCTCGTAGTTGATCTTGACTACTAAAAATTTTCTGGAATGAAAAGCTATTCGGTGAAGTTTAGCATCTGTTTCCATTTCTGACAGTACCACATCCAAAGCAAAGTATGATGCGTCTATTTCCATAAAAAAAAGCTTAGAAAAATTGACGCAATACAAGATTGATGTAGAAACAAAGGTTTTTTTCAAAGCTTCAAATGCTACTTTCACTTCTTGATTCCATTGAAGTTTGTCTTTACAAGTCAAACGTGTATGTGAAGCTGCAACTTGAAAGAAGTCTTTGATGAAGATTCGATAGTAGTTGGCAAATTCCAAAAAGCATTAAACATCTCTTATAGTTTCTGCGATCTTTTAATCCATAATAGCTTGAATTTTCTTAGGATCCATCATAAATCCATCATTTGAAATGATGTATCCTAAGAAGTCGACTTGAGTAGTTTGAAATACACACTTTTCTATCTTCGCAAAGAGTCTCGCATCTTTTAGTTTTTATAACACACAACAAACATGAAGTTCATGTTGCTTTGTGTTCTTAGAATAGATTAAGATGTCGTCTAGGTAATAAACAAAATCATCTAAAAACTCCCAAAAGACATCATTCATTAGATTTTGGAATGTTGCTAGTGCATTTGTAAGTTCAAAAAGTATGACATTGTATTCAAAATGTCCATACCTTATTCGAAACGCAGTCTTCTATTCATCTCTTTTTTTGATGCTTATCAGATTATATGCTCCTCATAGATCTATTTTTGTATAGATCTTAGCTTGATTCACTTGATCAAGGAATTTAGCTATCAAAAGTAGCGGGTACCTATTCTTGATGGTGATTTTGTTGAGTCTTTGATAATCGACACACATCCGCAACGATTTATCTTTTTTCTTCACAAATAAAACTGGAGCTTCTATTGGAGATTTGGAAAGGCATATGAAGTTCTTGGCCAGATTTTCTTCAATATATTCCTTGAGTTCAGCCAATTCATTTTGTAATAAACTGTAGATTGGTCCAAATGGTGGTTGTGCTCATTGTTGAAGGTTAATTGAGTAGTCATAAGAACAATGTTCCAAAAGAGTATCTACATTTTTCTTTTCAAATACATCTTAAAAATCTTGATATTGGCTTAAAATGTGACTTGAAGTCTTTCCACCAGTAGAAACACGTGTGGCAAAAATGACACAAGGTGATCCTTCTTTTGCAGCATGCAAGAAAGCTCTTGTACCTACAAATATAAGTTTAATTGTACTAGACTTATGACTTTCTACTTGATTAACTATGCTCTTAGTTATACTTTCAGAAAAATCAAGACTACAAGAAGTCCAATCTATTTTAGGGTTATATTTTTTTAGCCATGATAAACCTAAAATAATTAGATTAGAGGGAGATTTAATGATATTAAATATTATAAAGCTAATATGACCATTAGTTGTTACTTTTATAGGAAGAGTTTCATGAGTAATATCTCCTAAAGACAACAGACGACCATTTATGACTTCTACATGAATAGGTTTAGTTTTCTTCATTAAAAGTATGCTATGTCTTTTACCAAATTCTTCTTCTAAGAAACATGTTGAGGCTCTTGAATCTAACAAGACAAAGGCTTTGTGATATTTAGGTCCTAAAATAACATTTATCGTATAACAAGGAGAAGGTTCTGAGGAGAGAATAAGACCTTTATTAGGTGTTATATAAGGTTTCAACTGCATGGTTCCTATTGTAGCTAGAGAAACTCGTTTTTTGATATACTATCTTCTTTGATAGCCGTACTCCTCATTTTATGGTTGGGTTGCTTCTTTGAGCAATGCTGAGCATAGTGCTTAGGTTCTCCACAATATAAGCACAATCCTTATTGATGACAACAAGTCTTTTCTTGCTCAGTAAGAGGTTTGAAATGTACTGCATTAATTTACATATCTTCTACTTCCGAATGTATGTGTTGAAGAGATGTTGGTGTTGCCATTGAATTATAGTAATGTTGAGGTCGACTTGTACGATTCTTAGATCAAAATTCAAAAAGATGATTATCGCACTTCACAACAAAGCCAATTGCTTGACTCAATGTTTGAGGATCAAGTAAGTTGAGCATTAATATGCATCTCTTTTGAATTAAAAGGTTTTGTAAAATACAAAATAAATACATAGTCAAGTAAAGATCTCAATATTTCTAATATTTCTCTATATATTTATACATATACATACATAATCTAGATTTATTGTACAAAAATCATATAAAAAGTTCAAATGTATAATATACAATACAAAAGATTTTAAATTTAAAATTAAAAAAAAATCAATTTTGCATGTTATAAAATAATTGTTGGAATTTGAAATACATAATTTAAAAAATATTTTTACTATTTAAATAGATAAAAAATATATATATATATATATATATATATATACACACACACACACATAGATGTTATTATATTGTAGCAAAATTCATAATTGGACTTATCTAGTTTAGAATTTATTATCTATTTATTTAATAATTTTTTCCTTGATTTTGAAGTAGTATCCTACAACCAAAATATGATTTCTTTTAATAACTTATTAAGAAAACAACCACTCTTTTTTCTTTTCTTTTTGTCTTTTTTATTTAAAACTCTTTCAATATTAATATTGTGTATTGTGTTATGTCGTTAGGAGTTTGACCTTGTGTTCTCTCAAAGGGCTTAGTTAGGATTTTATCCATAACACAAATGGACACTTCAGTACAGCACAAATTGTACATGTTCTTTGCATCCACATTTGTAATTAGTTCCAACAATCGATCACTTGGTGTGCACCTCTTCATGAGAAAATGTTTATTAAACCCCCAAAAAATTAGGGGAATCTCAAAGTGGCACCTGAAAAGTACCACATGCTGCAATGAATGAGAATGAACAAAAAATATTATTTGTGGCAATAATATCTGAATACAGTAAAAAGAAAATAACAAATCTCATGTGGAGATATCAATACAAATCACCATTCAAACAAGGCAGTGGTGATGAGAAACAAGAGAGTAGTATAAGTCTTCTACCTGCAAAGAGACAAGCATTTTTTCTTAATTGATTTTGAATTGGTTAAAGGTAATTACAGTAAACAAAAAAATGAAATAAAAGATGAAATCAAAACTGAAATGAAATAATTGGTGAAACATCGTGTAGTGCCGCTCACAAAAATCAAGGAATTTTGAGACGTAGAGGAATAGCAGAAGAAGAAACTGATGGTGGCTGGAGGTACAGAATAAGAGCAGGCCATGAAGTGAAACAAGCGTTAACTTAGCAAACCAAAGGCACAAAAAAGAACACATAGAAAAACAAACAAAAAACCAAACAAACATGATCACCCCCCTCCCCCTTGGACCCTTTTTGTTGCATTGAATGATCAGCACTGGGAACCATCAGAACCTTTCACCATTATTATAATTCTATTATATATATTCTTTATCACAGCTCTTAAATACCAATTGAATCATCATGCACTTATTGAATTTATTAAGTGCTCTTCAGTGTAAACATTTGTCTTTGTCTTTGGGTTTGACCCAAGCATTGTTGGGGTCTATGGGGACTCCTTTGTGATGTAAGAGAATGTGGACAATTCTACTTCATCCAGCATGTGTGAATGAGTTGATAATTAAAGAAGTGAGGATAGTTTTAGGGTTGATCAATGTTGGGTTTTTTGGTCATGGAAGCCTTTTGTGAACTAGTCTTACGATGACATCAACTTTTTTTCTCTTATAGAACACAGAACAGTGTTTAGATTCCTTGAGAGTTCAGATTAACAGAAAAGGAATGGCAAATGGTTCATTTTTGCTTTCAGTTTGACTGCATTCTGTGTGCTGAAAACCATTTCCATTGTAACATAAATAAATAAGCTAAATAACTAAATATATTGATTGATGGTCGGAACATTGTCAGGAGGAGCCCTCTCTTAGACCACGCTTTCGGAGACGTTTCAAAAGCGTCTCGAATTTCTACGGATCGGGCATTGTTCTTTTGCTGATTCACTACTGAAACTGCAATTTATGTGCATGATATTAAACTCGTCATTGCAAAAAAGGAGAAAAAATCCACAGGAACATCGATGCTCAATATTATCTCAGTACGCAAAGGCGAAACAGTTGGAGGCACTGAATCGACTCCTTCCATCAAAAGAGAAAGACATAGTTATGGGAGCGGCTACACTTTCTCTGATCGATGTTGAAAATCATCTAAAAAACCAGACGATAAGCTCCGCTTGTGAGCTTAAATTGCAGATCATAATATCATCGCGTCCAAATATGATTGTGACGAACCCAGCTCGAGAATATGTGCGATGTCAGGCGGCTTCATGTGTTGCGGAGCAGTGTTGTTGTTGCCCAGCTACAGATCCCACCACTAAGTTGAGAGCCATTGGGGCTGAAGCTTGGGATTTGTTGATGATGTTGTTGCAAGCAAAGGGGAGACAGGAAGTCGCCGCGAGCCAGTGCCAGTGTACGAGTGACGAGTCTGGACGAGGTGGTGGTGGTGGTCTTGTCCTTGGGCACTGGCCACCACTTGTAAACCAGTTCTTCATTCTCTGTTGATTGATTCTCTGCGTCCTGTCGTTTGTGTTACATAGCGGTGACTGCTTAGAATAAATCTCCGGTGCAGAGTTCAGATCGACAGGAGGAAGCGACAAGCACTTTCTAACTTGTAGTGACTCCATGCAATCATCGGATAGACTGCTAACAATTTGTGCATGTAATTTTTCGTGTGGAGAAACTGCATTAAAGGCTATTTAACTAAAACAGGCTCTTTACTCAACACCTTCGGCTCAGAAAGACCATATTATACTCAATTTGAAGCCCAGGCTTTTTTTGACAGGCACGCAACACGCTAACAAAATCACAGCTGGTCCTAGTTATTCATTCACTGGTTATAAACTCAACGCGGTCATATTCAATCTAAAGCTGTACAACGAATCCCAATTCTACGTCCAGGCTACGATATGAGCACCATCTTACAGTTGCTAGTTCTGTTGGAGGGGGTGGTGGGGAGAACTAACTTCAACATCGTTACAGTTATGTTGATCCTGGCTACCATGCTAAGAGCTGGCTAGCAGTGTTATTTTTGTACATCTTAAACTCAGATAGCTCGTCGAGAGTGTGTGCGCATCACCAAAGCGCGGCCAAGTTGAATGAAAGTGCGTCGCTGGGAGATTATTTTACCCTAGGCAGATTGTACAGTGCTGGCTGCCTCAAGTTTCATCAGCTGCAAATCTCATTGAGGAATGAGTTGTAGCTGGAGTCGCTGTTCTCCAGCGCTTCCTGGATCCCGAACTCCCCGAGGTGATCGAACGATTCTAAGAACTGCGACGCGTTCTGAGACCTTGCCACACTAGCAGGCAGATCATGACCATTGGATGATGATGCCACCGGACCTGGAAGTGGAAATGGGGATCGATTGGTGGTAAAATTCGCCACCGCAAAGCCATTGCCCGGGTGCAATCCTGTGGAGGCCACCGCTTCTAGACACATCACGCTCGGAAGCTTAGACAGCAATGCTTGAAGGCTCGACATGGAAGGGCGGAACGCTGGTGGTATGGATTGGGGTGTGGAACCTTGAGGGCTCGCGTGTCCCGTGTTTAGAGCTTTTGGGAGAGATGGGCATTCCGGCCGACTCGGATCGAAGCTGCCGCTCGTGTATGCACACGGCTCCGCCTCTGAAGGTCGCTTCGTGCCGGCGGCGCTGTTGCGCCATGGCTCTCGAGGAGTCAGAAACTGCGCTCCGTTCACATGGCCTTTTGGCATTGGGAGTGCTCTCTCATACTCTGGCATGCTCCACTGGCCGTGGTGGTATCCACCGTTAGAGCATATTGCTGACGATAACTCGTTGGTCCGTCTCTTGCCCTCTCCTGCTGCCGTGGATGCAGGCTGCGAGGGCACAAACAGGCTGGGGACGGTGTGCAATGGGTTGAACTTCCGTTGCATGTACAAGACGAAGATCAGATCTTCCACGATCTGCCCCAGTTCGTAGACAATCCATTCAGTACAGAGAGTGGGGAAGGGGATTGCATATGGCTTTGAGTGGCTGCTTCGACAACGCGGCAACATCATGAAAACATGAGAAGTATGGCAATGAGGTAGTGCATGTACCTTTTGGGTAGAACCTAGTTGAAGCACGCCCTCCTGCACTGCCACCACTGCAATTGTCTGAATTCCTGACTTGAATTGTGCGTCCCAGGTACGCGGATGCTGTCACACCATCAGTGTCCCAGTCAATCACCGTTTTAAATGAGGTGAATCAAGTACCCAAGGACTCGAGAATTTTTTTCATGAACGGCTATGCCAATTACGCCTTGAAAGTGGGAGTAAAGGGGGACTTACAGGATCCAGGGAGCCTTGCCAAGGAGAAAGGAAGCACATCTCGTTCTCAAGGGGCTCTCGGTACACCCATTTGTGGCTATTGTCTACGGCTACCTTCCCCATCAAGCCTTCTCCGTAGTTGTAGACTTCGTGCGACATTTTGAAGAAGAGCTCCGGATTCATGGTGTCCGGCCTGTCGGCGTCGTTGCCGCGAGGTAATTGTCGCGTTGACAGGAAGGAGGAGGAGCTGCCTCGTAATCCCTCATTGGCTGTCCCCGCAGTGCTGCACGCCGGGAAGTTGCAGAACCCATCCTCCCAAACCAGGATCCTGCACACAATCAGCGAATTCGCAGGCTTTTTTTCAGTGAATCAATTGAGTCTACTTGACTAATTTTCCACCCAGGTGCTCAAGCAACAAGTACGATGGGTTCAGGATGGGTACCAGTTGCGTTTGTTAGTCTTGGATCTGTCCATGATGCCGGCTTGGGTGTCCCATCTGCGACGGCATTCCCATTTGCGATCAATAATTAGAACCCAAATAGCAAGCATGGAAGCTTTGATACTTCATAATTGCCATGTGAAAGGTATTTAACTGGAGCCTCTGAATGGGAGCCTAATATACGATTCCTGGCATGGCTTGACCAGACCAGCGTAGTGAATTACGACTCCTCTTTACTGTGTTAACCTGATACGAGTAAGCTGCTGAAATCAATCAGCTTTTGGCTACCAACTTTTCTATGCAAGGCCGGGCTTATTCTATGGAAGCAAATTTAAGGCGTTTAGCAAAGACACCACTTCGTCACAGTGAACAGGAAAAGAAGGGGCTTTGACCAAAAGTTGACTGCATCCAATGTACGCTAGGCAGAGAAATTAAGGCGATGGTAGGGGAGAGAAGGACATCAGCTGAGGCAAATGCTAAGGTGTCGAAGTGGAGAGACGCACTGGGGAGGGGGGTAATTGCGGGGCAAGATGCGCCAGAAGACAGCATAAACCCACCGCTGGTCGGTACACAAGCTGCGCAAGGCGTGTTGGAGCAGCATGGGGTTCATGGTCGACAATCCCTGTCTCGAATCCATGATGCCTAACACCAGTGTGCCATGCGGTGAATCGTTAGTTGGTCACAAAATCGACAATGTGGGTGCTCTCGGAAACTCGAGCACAAACCTCGGAATCCATGGTACGACACTCGATTCTCGCGACCCTGACTTGCAGATTTCTCTTCCCCGGAGGAGCTCCACGGATGACCACCGAACGCTAGCTAGGTTATTCTTCCCTGTGAAAACAAACAAGCCAAGCCGAACCTGCGTCGGTCCAAGAGCGACTATGACTCTACTGTATTTCACAGTTAATCACGGAACCACCTCCGGAACAATTAAGCTGATATCTAACAGAAAAATGCGGACCACTTTCACAATTGACTTCAAGGAAGCCGCTAACACCCAAAGGAAACCGAACCCAGCTTGTGATCGAAGAACACGGTTCAGGGCCTCAGCCTTCACAGTGTAGCCAGCTTCCAGTTGCACGGACCCCACAAGCCTGACGAGACCTACACGGCGTGGATGCGCTCGAGAGATCACACATGATCACGAAATCTAATCCGTAGGCTGGAAACATATACAATCCGCGGCATGGGCGGGGGCGGGCTAGATGCTGTGAATGTCGGTGTGTAGAGACCATGAATCAGTCCGCACACATTGGTGACTGGGGGTGATTGAAACCCATTCCTGTCTGCCTGTCCCTCTCGCTCGCTCTCTCTCACACTCTCTCTCTCACACACTCTCTCTCCCTCACGGGGCCACCACCACAGGCTGCCAAAAAGCTTCTACGCTTACTCAGAATCCATCCCAGTACACGTCGAGTTCTCGGCTCCAAGATCATCGACAGCTGCAACGGCCCCGACGTTAGGATCCAAGCTTGCTACCCCCCACCCCCTCCTCTCTTGCTTCAATCACCCACCCCTCACCATCGGGCCCTCAATCAAAAACCACCCCTCAGTTTAAATCCGCACTTCACCCCAAGTCGTCGTCAACAGCACACTCCACCACAGTACTGCTGCTCCTCCCCCCACAAGCTCCAGCTCTGCCTGCAACGATCGAGACGTGATCACCACTACCCTGTCATAAATCAGTCCCCTCTCTCGTGCTCAACTCAATCGCATTCATTCCGGGATGCAGGTTCGATCGAGACGCAGGAAGAGAAGAAAACAAGAGCAGATAAGAAAAGAGAAGAGTGGAGTCATCACGAAGAAGAAGAAGAAGAATCGGCATCAGCATCGGCAAGGAAGTCAGTGCTACTTCTTCCTGGGTCCGGACATGCAGACAGATCCACTCTCCGCAGGGGCACTGGTTTTGTAGCAGCAGCAGCAGCAACAGGCTCTTCTGCGTCCATCTCTACTCCTGCTCCTGCTGCTCCAATTCCATGGCGGATGGACGACGAACGAAGGGGAAGGGAAAAACGCGACGTCGGCGAACGCTCCTCGCTTCCGTCCCTCGCCCCCTTCCTTCTCTTTCCGTTTCTTTTCTTTTTCTTTTTCTTCTATTTCTTATTCTTTCTTCTCCTGGTCTACGTGGCAGGGGGTCTGCTACTTCCCACGCGTCCTTCCACCCGTCCACACCCGGTGCCCTGCCCGCGCTGCCCACTCACCCTGCCCGCCATTGCTGCCCGGCTTTTCACTCCTTTTTCTCTGTCCCTTTACATATAATTGTGTCGTGTGGATTGTTTCTAGTAGAAGAATATGTACAAAATACATATTCTTATTTTGTGTAAACCTTGGTATGTGCTTTCAAAAAATTGTGTTTTAATCCTCTTTCAAAAAAAAAAAAAAAAAATTCAACAACCTTCTAGAACTACAAATATAATTGATAAATACAAGAAAAGAAAAGGTAAAATAAAAAGTCATCTTCAAACTCATTGCTTTTATCTTTTATCTTTTCTTTTTCTCTAGATTTTTTTAATTATTTGGAGTGATTAGTAATATGTTTATTGGTTCTTCATTTTGATCATCTCACAATCATCCTTGTACATTGATGTACGTCTGATTCTTATTCTAATTATTTACAATCTTTTTGCATGACCCATGGATTTGTACATAGAAGTGCCCCTTTAGTCCTCCCCAAAAAAGTTTTAGTTGTGTCATGCTTTTTATAGCAAAACCTCTTGTTTTTTCCCATGAAATACACATACACACACACATATATATAAATATATATGATACATACATGATTGATAGATGTATGTTCTCTCTGTTCAATTTTGTTCTCGTATAAACTCACAAATGGGGGATTTTGGTCCAGTCAGCATTCATTATGTACTACAAGGCATGGCCATTAGATGTGGTCAATAATGTCAAGTAACAGAACCCATTTATTGTTGTTATTATTATTATTATTATTATTGATTTTTTTAAAAATTTATTTTAAAACAAAAGATCCATTGAGGAAGGGATTCCATTTGCTGGCAAGTGTGTACATCCATTATATTACTTTCAAGTAATCTGCTCCAAACTCTAAAACCCCCCACCCCCTCATGATCATGACCATTTCCAAAATATTTTTCAATATATACATATATATATATATATATATATATATATTGAAAAAATTTAGTTTCGATTTTAATTTTTAATTTTGAATTCTTTTAATTTATTTTTTTTCACACCAAGCACATGTTATAATTAATAGTTATAATTTGGAAACTATTAAATAAATGAGATGTTTGGTGTGGAACAAATTCTTTCCCTTACAATGACTTTGTGGGGAAGGTGGTACACGTGGAATGGCACCTGGGACGGCACCTGGGATAATTTGGGGTGGGGGATGGAAAGAGAGAGAGAGAGAGAGATTTCATGAATGGTGCATTTGGATTCATTTGGTACCATTCTGATGGATGGATGGATATATGTTTTATTATTTTTATTTTATTTAAAACAATTTTAAAATCTTATATATTGTGAATAATCTATTAACTAACCAACTGATGTGACTTTGCCAATTTTTTATTTGGTTTTGTTTTCCCTCCCTTTTAAAAACTTTGTTGAGCGTGTTTGTTGCTATCTCTTCATTCTATGTCTTGCTATGATTTGACCACTAATGGATGATACAGACACATTTGAGACAAGTTCCAACTACAAACAATGTGTGCACAAAACCCTGATCTAAAAATAACAACTTTTCAGTTTTAATCTTTAATTTGTTTAAATTAATGAGTATTTTCATAGATGAAAATAATACTTCTAGACCTAAAACATTAGCATAGAATCTTCATAACCTTGTGGTTGAACATTTCATTTAACTACTTTTTTTTTCCATTTAATTCTTATTTTTTAATTCAGAATATACCTAAATCCCCTATACTTTGGAATTTAACTTTTTAAAGTTTACTACCATTTGAGATTTACCAAATGTACTTGTACTCAATACAACAAAAGAACTGGTTACTTTGCATTTGCAATATGGGATTGAGAAACAAGACAGATAGGTTTGAAAGAAGATAAATAAAGGATAAAAACATACAATTATTGATATATGGGTTCATTAAACAAAAAACCAAGTATTTAATTTATGTTTTTAAAATAGTTTAAAAAGTTTAGATATCAAAATTATCTTTTCTTTTCCTTTTTTTTTTCTAAAGATATCGTAATATATATATATATATATATATATACACACACATACACTTGTTTCAAAATTATTATTATTGTTATTTTTTTGAAATGAAACTTGTTAATTGCTAAACACATAATACATAATAAAAAAAGGAATAGGATAATTCTGTATAAAAGAATCAGAAAGTGACATCAAAGATTGGTTGTGTTTGCACAGTACAAATAATCATAGTCATGATATAACATAAGAAAAATTGCAAAAACTTAACACAAAAAAAGTTTTAAGAGGACAATTGACAAGACCAAGGATGATTTTAATTTCTTTTAAATACATTTTATTTGGAAGACTAATAGCTTGTTGTCCATGCTTACTATGATATGTCACACAAAATCATATTATAGAGTCCTATTATTTGTAGTTACACAATATCACATACTCTTTTTATTAAACGATTGTAATAGCAGTTTAGATTGTGACAAGTTTCTTATACTTCTTTATAGAAATTAGTGCATACAAAACCTTGATAAAATTCAACATCAAGGCTCCTAATTTCTTTTTAAACACGTTTTGCAACCTTAATAACTCTTCAACTGTGCTCTAAAAAAACAACCATTCTTCTCTAGAAATTTAATCTATCAGTGAAGAATAATCATCGAATAAGATTCAGCTACCTCAACTTGGAAATTCTACGTGTTGCGCTGTTTTGTGAGACATTTTGCTTTTCACTTCTCATTGTTTCTCTTCAACCCATGTATTAACAAGATCGAAGACTTATAAATTGTACATAACTGTAAAATCATACATATTAGTCAGTGCTTTCAAGTATCATTCAATCTCTTCCTACAGTACACAATCCCTTCAACAAATTCCTTTGTTGAATCCACCACAACCTCCTCATATTTATACTGAAACATAAAAACTTTCACTCACACACGCACACATATTCACATACATGCTCAGTCAATTCTAGCCGATGGGTCCGAAGTTTGTCTTGAAGATTAACGTCTTGAATAAAATAAATAAAAAATCCATCGGAAGTTGAAGCGCAGATTGAAGAAATTCCACCCCATTCTGCTTTGAAATGTCATGATCGGGGAATTTGTTTATTTATTTATTTGTTTTTCTTCACTAGTCGATCGATGAAGCCCGATCGACATTGCTGAAAGTCCGCCTCGCCGCTTCCACACAGGGTCCCACTCTGAATTGGCGAATTGTGTTGTATTGTTCAGTAAAACTGTGTAGTATTCTCTCCATGTGCGATCCAGATACTAGTTACTCCATCGTGGATCGAGTGTGCCGTGTCGCCGATCTAATCACGAACTAGCATCGTTTGTCTCCTCTAAACCTGATGAGTAAAGGCCACGGATCTCAATGAGGAGATCGTGCCCAGTTGATTAGAGCCATGGATGAGCTGATACTGATATCTTTCCTCGGACCGCAATTACGAGTCCCTGTGAGGTGGGCTTGGTCGATGAACATGGTGGTCAGCCGCCTCGGCTTCGGATTGCAACAACTACAACAACTCGGGTTCTCTGTGTCACCGAAGCTTAAAAGCCACTGCCATGGACTTCCTTCCACCAAGTCATCCGATGCATGCTCGAGACAGGAAAGCGGGGATCATCGCCCTTGTTTCGTTTCCATGACATACTGCGAAACCCAGCTCTTCCTCGCTATTAAACCCTTTCCCCTTGTTGTATCTTTCCCCAAAGCTTCTTCTTCTTCTTCTTCTTCGTTTTTTTCTCCATTCGGTGAGGTGTCGGTGAAGAAGAAGAAGAAGAAAAAGAAGCAGGGTTCATCGACAACACCCAAAAGCCCCGCCGACTCCTCCCTCCCTCCTCCACCGCCACTAGATGTATGGATGGATGATATTCATCTATTAGGATGAATGTACGGTGGTATCATTTCATTTATTTGCGTGATTGATGAGGTTGGGTTTTCTACACACAAAGTCAATTAATTATATGAAGTTATCATTATTTTTATATTTTTATTTCAGCTTATGTAAGGTTTTAAAATAGTGGCCTATCACCGTGTCTGCTTCAAAGTACGAAGTTCTTCTTGTTAGTCATTCCATTGAAGTGGGAATGAGTAATTTTTATGGTAATACATACTCATACAGATTCATCACCTTTTCTTTTATCCATAGTAAAGTTCAATGAGTCTATTTACATTTAATACTTATCAAGATTTTTTCTAACTTTTGAAATGTAAGATTTTTATGTATATATTTAGAAGTTTAGAAGTTTTTATTACCCTTAAAGGATTAGAACAATTCTATAGAATGCTTAAATTTTATTATTATTATTATTATTATACAAATATTGTAGTTTTATGATGAATTTTTTGCTGACTAATCTTATACTTGGCTCTACAAGGTTGATGTTGGTAATGCATCAAATACATATAGTTTAAGTTGTATTTAACTACTAAGAGAATTATATTCTAAATTTTACTTGTTGAAACTTATAGTTCATTCTTTTACTTTATTTACCTAGCATATATATATATATATATATATATATATGTACTTATATATAGAAATAAAGGGAAATATAATATTCTTTATTATTTTTGCTAATAGTCTAGAAAGAATGCCTTTCTTTCCACATCTCTTAAAAAATTATTAAAAAAAAAAAAAAAAAAAAAAAAAAAAAAATTGAGGAATTTACTTTGAAATATTTTTCTTACAAGAATTATTTTGTAAAAAATTATATCATTAAGACGATTTTATTAAGGTTCTGAAGAGGAATAATCATTTCTTTTGTCAACTACATTCTAGTTTTAATTGGAGAATACCAAGTTTCTATTATATTTAATCTTATTAGGTTTTAACAAAACCATTATTAAATAATTTATTTCATATATCACTCTATTTTAGTATACTTTATCAAATTTAATCTTTTTTGTACAAAGTCAGAAGAAATTTTGATTCAGTTTGAGCATTAAATTTTTTCTTACAGCAAGCTGGAGATTTTTTTATCAAATTCCTTCTCTTCCATGCTAAAAAAAAGGTTTTACATCCTAAGAATTTTAAGATTCAATTGACATGTTATCTAAAATTTTAGTTCCTTTTTCTTTTTATTCTTTTTTATTTTTATTTTTTTATTTTTTTAAAATCAACATTATATAAAAATTAAGCAAGTGTAATGGGTGGTGTTCTCAACCAACTTTACAACAAAAATGGATATAATTGTTGCAGGGAAGTTTTTTTAAACTATCAAATAGAAGAGTTTGAATGCATTTATTTTAATATTAATAGACTCAACTCAAGAACGTTTACAGTTAGTGTGATGTTGGTCACAATTTTCACAAAAATAATATTATGATTGATCATACATACTTCCCTTTTATATTCATGCCTCATAAATAAATTATAGGGCTCAGCACTTTACAAATGACTGAGAAGGACTTAGGCAAAGCATTGTAATTCCTTATTCTACATAATTATAAATGCACATCTTTAGTACCACCACATCTAATGTAGCAAGGGCCATGTCACCCCACAACATTCATGTGGTTTCTATAAGTTGAAAGTATAGATCTTATGGGAGTAGGACTCATACAAACTCTTCTCCGGTATTCTCCATCCAAGGTGGAGCCATGTCATAAAACCCAATTCACAATAAGAATGAAAAGGAGAAGTTGAATGTGGAGGAGGAGGAGGACGACGAAGAAGACAACAAACACAATGAAATTGTCGTCCTTTTGTGGCCGCATCTGCCTCATGACCTCCACATATGTTGCCCTCATGGATAGCTTCACAACTATTCCATTGTTTGTCTTGCTTTTCTTCCCTTCGCTTCTATCCATCGTTATCATTTTTATGGTGATGGTTCACACCTTTTCATGCATTCTATGGGTCACACACAATTGCTTGTTTCCTTCATCATCATTGTTGAATAGAAAACAAAACAAAGTTGAAGAATAAAAGAAAAGAGAAAAAGGTTTTCTATACATGTGTACATGTGTATGTGTATATATTGTTGCAAATAAGGTCTTTATCAACTTTGTATGTGATTTTTCCAAATTGAAATACAAAGGTCTTCTTGGTTATATTTAAAACATATAAAAAGATGAGTAGCTAAATGTTGAATTGTGTTTAAGGTAGAGTGGTTTTTTTTTATTGGTTTTTGAAATTGAAGCTCTTCCAATATTACATACATGTAAGCTTTTTATAGTTTTGAAGTTTTAGTTTCACAATATGCAAATTGTTGGGTTTGTACATGAGGTGGAAAAATGATAAGGAAATACAAAAATTCTCTTTCAATAATGTACTATATAGATTTCAAATGCTTACTAAAGTTGGATTGAAAAGCACTACCATGTTTATGTCTTTCAGCTTTGGTAGTAATACAATAATCCACAATCTCTAAAAGAATACTTCTACTATTTACAAACAAACATCAATATCTACTATTATTATTATTATTCTTCTTCTGGTGTATTCTATGTATGTGAGAGGTCTATTCTATTTGTCCATGCATTTTGTGTTTATCACCTACACTTCCCAAAGGAAGCTCATGTGGTCCCATCCCTTCTCTTGATAAAGATGGGAGGAATGGCACCGATATTTATGATTTGACACTTTTATAGATATATATATATATATATATATATATATATAATTAAAAATGCACAAAAGAGGTAGAATTATGAACTTTACCAAAAACACCAAACCCCAATACCAAATCCAATGTTTGTCAAAGCATGCAAGGAATTGGCATTTGAGAAGTTTTTCATTTGAAAATATCTTTACAGTTTTATAGTTTTATTATTAATGTGGGTTTTTGAGGACATCCACATTTGATCCTCCTTGTTTCCAACAAACATTTGCTTCAGCTTAGGAATCTGCACTTGACCATTGAGTTGATTTTTAAATAAATAATAACAATAAAAGAGATAATCTTGCATGATGCCAAAAATGGAAAAAAGTAATGTATGATTTCTATTTTTATTTTAATCTTGATTTTGTATACATTTAAGAATTTTGAGCACATGTCACATGAAAAAAAATACTAAAGATACATAGAGTTAGGGAGATGATGATGTTGCTATATGGCTGGGTAACAAATATGTTTCATGTTTTCATTTAATTACTTAATCATTTACACTTGCTTGCTGATTCATAAACATATATCTCAATTTTTTGGATTTTTATTTTTTGCATTCATTCATGGTTTTATTTCAAGTAAATAGATGAGTGAATAAAGTTATAATGCATCAAAGGATTATTTCATTTTTCTTATATATATGTAAATATATATATTTTGTAAAGGTCCTTGCTACATAAATACAAATCTGGGCATGAGGAATCTAATAGCTTTTTAGGGCATGACAATCAGTGTATAGTTATTATGATTATTATTATCCGTAGATGTACTTGAATTTTCACAACTTCAAGGATTTTCGAAAATTTTCGTTTTCTTTATTAATTAAAAGGACAACATCAATTTTGATGAAATCATGACCCCCCTGTTCTATTTTCTATTAGGACGTTTGTAAAAATTAATTTTACTTGTTTTCTATCCCAGAATAGGTGTGATTTGTGTTCAAATCAATTCAATATTAAAATCATAAGTTTGGCATAAACACAATAGTGATTCTTCTTGTTTCATATTATTCAAATTTTTATTTTTTACATGTTTTCTTATAAAAAAAAAAAACAAGTAAAAATAAAAATAAAAATATGGTGTAACTAATGCCACCACAATTTTTGCTACCACCACAACTCACCACCCACTTAACATTTTTTTTTTTTGAGTTTTTAAATTCAAATCAATATATATATTTTGAAATGGTTTAAAAAAAATTGAACAAATATAACATATAATGGATGGGAGGTTGTGGTGGCAACAACAAAAATTATGGTGGTATTAGCAATATTCTAAAATTATAATACAATCTAAAATTTTCTACTTTTATTATATTAATATATACATTTTTTTATATTTGAATTTTTTTAATTTTAAAAATCTTCTTAATATTAGTTTTGAATATTTTTTTAAAAAGAAAATACTAAAATTATTTTATTTAAAGGATTTTGTTTCATTTAATATTTTTAAAAATTAAAATTAAAGAGAAAATATTAGATGTATCATCAGCATAAAGTATCACACGTATGCTAATAAAGTTTTGTACTTAATCCTTCAATTATACCTCCATATTCAATAGTATCTTATATTTATCTGTAAATATATAAATGATGATTTTAGGATTTTAAATATCCTTATTTTTCTTCATTATATTTATTATTTTTAGTATATTTATAGCTTGTATAAAAAATTGTACAAATAATAAAGGGATTGTTCCACACACATAAAAATTTATAATTTAATGATAAAAGAAGTTTCATTTAAAACCCATGATAAAATTCCTATGTGTGGAAGTAGACATAAAAATAAAATAAAAACTGACCTGTTGGGCCCCATTCGTGCCCCACTTTTGCTGTGTTTGTTTGTCTGTCTGTTGTTGTTGATGATGTTGCAGTCGAAGCTTCAATCTCTGCAATGCTCACCTGACTTCATTCAATGCCACACCATTCCCACCACAAACACACAACCTGCAGCATCATCCGCAGCATCAGCATCAGCAATGCCACGCAGCTCTCCAAACCAAGTTGGTGTCCCCGGAACCAACGAACAATCTGGGGAGCCAGTTCGGTGGAATCAAACTGCACCCTTCCACAATTCAACGAATCGTTGTACCACAGACAGTGAGAGGGAGGAGTCATGAGCAGGACGAGGAGGAAGAGGAAGTGGTGTCGGTGTTGAGGAAGTGAAGAAGAAGAAGCGGGGGAGGGTGTGTGTGTGTGTGTGAGGATTGTGACTCCGTTTGGAGGAGGAAGAGGAGTCCCCTTTTTTCGAGCTGTGTGTGTGTGGGATTGTGAGCAGCATAGAAGGGATCCCGTTTGAGACAGACAAGGCCCTCATCTCTTTCCTCCCCCGCATGCTTGTTGCCATGGCCTTGCTCATGCACTGCAACCTGTCCTCCTCTTCCTCTCAAGTCTGTTGGATTGATTCTGACACTAGCGGTTTGTATCATGCCTTGCCTTGGGCATCGTCTGTTGCCATGATCTTCTTTCAATACGGCCAGTGACGCTTGTTGGGTAGACTCACGCTTTTGGCAATCGGATCACCTTTGGAACAGTCTCGGCGACAAATGGGTTCCCACGGCACAGTACTAGCAAATCGTGAGCTCAGATTATTTGTTTGCAAACATTAAAAAAAATGAAAACACACAAATAAATGTAGAAATAAGTAGAGAAATAAAAATTGCTTTGATGACAGAATTTTATGGGATGCTTTCTGTCAGTACTCTTTTCTGTAGTTCATTGAATATGTTCAACAACCCAGTTTTGTTTGAAGCGGTGTGATTCATCTTGCGAGTTTGTCTTTGTGTACATGGACGAAACTCATTTCTTTGAAATTGAACTCAAACCCGTACTCGCTCATAATGGAGATAATGCTTGCTGGTGCAATCTTATTCTTCCCAAGCAAAGAACCTGAACATTTCGAAACCCATAAAATGTGTTGTCGTTCTCTGAATCTTACAACTCTTGATATAGTTTCTGCAAGACTTAGATGAATGGTTTTCAGATGTTCCTTTCCCCAAATCAAATCCATAATTAACTTATTCTTTGTCATTTCATCATTCGAAGCTTGGAAAGCTGTCAAAAAGCATGATACAAACAGAGAATGTGGTTACATCTACGTACCGCTGCACTATTACGTGTACCAAAAAACTCATGTTCCTTCAACTAAAAGGACAAATCTATGCTTTTTACAAGAAGATTATACATATAAACACACACAGAGTTATATATATATATATATATATATATATATATATAATGAATGAATGAGAGAGAGGATGCACCACTTGTGGATATTTCAAACAAAGCTATGAGTCCCAAAGCCACAGCGAGCTGCGCCCGTCGCCGTGCCAGCCTTTCCAGGATCCCAGCGTCGTCCTGGCTATGGTCGCTGCCAGTCCTGCCTTATCCTGCGCAACAGACGAGGAACAGGGAATTTCACCTCTCGCTTCCACCTCTGCCACATCCACCCACAGCACGGAACTCTTGTAAAGCCTTTTGACTCTCTGCAGACGAACTCTCTTGCAAGGTCTGCGGCCATCATTCCTTCGCTCCAGAATTTGCGCCTGATCTTAAGTTCTCACCTCCATAAGAATCCTCCATTAGGTCCCAAAACCTGGAGCTACAAACGACGTGTTTTGGAAGCTGAGCTCCAGACCCACTGCACAGCACAGGCAACGTGGGGCCCATGTGGACGGCCAGCTCTTGTTCATTGTGGTGGTTCAGACTGAAGAATCCAGAACAGTGGTGTTTTAGTTCACCGTTTTGGGAGCACGATCCGCACAGTCTCTCTCTCTCTCTCTCTCTCTCTCTCTCTCTCTTGCAGAAGAAAGCTTGTGAACGATGTGCAGATGGTTTGTAGATGACGCATCTGCCCAGCATGTATAATTGAGAGCAGCGTATGAACTGGTTTGGTGTTCATGAAGGGGCCTGGGCAAAGTGAGGAAGGAGTTGATGAACACGCATGTGTGTCTAGCTGTCTAGAAGAGGGCACGACCAACTTATTCTGCATAGTTTCAAAGTTGGGTTTGTACATTTGAAGAAGTCAAACGTTGAGAGTGGGATTCTTTCTGATTCCCGTTAAGTTTTATCGGAGTACAGTCCCGTTATTCTGCTTTTGGATCAGTTAAGGTGAAGCTCACTGGACTGTAAGTGGAGATCTATGCTCTAGGACCCACTGATATTGATCCGCACGGCTCTTGTGTTTGGAAGGTTGGGCAGCTATGGGCCCAACAATGAGCACTTTTGTTTCACGCGGCATAGTTGCCGCAGAATTCCTCTCAACAATACATTTAAATATTTACACAAAGAAGAACATATATATATATATATATATATTCATACACATACATACATATATATCACTATCCACCTAATTTACTAGCTCTACGGCAGTACAATTTCATGTCGAGGAAAAGTTTTGTATTTCTCCGTTTACATCCATTGGGGAAGTCTAACTTTACCGACAAAGTGAGAACTGAATGCGGACAAGGGTTCCTCTGTGGATTCGACAAAGGAACCGAGTAACTGCTCAAAGCATCTCCTGGTTTTGTTTATTTGGGTATCTCTTCATGCTGCTTTGTTGGAAGCTGTTCTAGTGAGCTAGACTTCCTCCTGTCGTTACGTAGGCATCTACTAAGCCCAACACTGGAACACTTCCACTCGTGTTTAATTAAGGCTACAGAATCCATGGGACGCGTCACTGAAAATGGTTATTTCTCCAGGAGCTGCAGCCATGGGTGTTTTTTTGCCAGAGGCACTATTGTTGTGTTCTTCTATAAAAAGGAGGAACCCGGAGTGTAGTATATGAGATAATCCCATTGCAACCTCTCACAACGTCACAAGACTGATCTCAAAATCGTCACAAGACGGATCACAGATCCACAATACCCACTCCAATTGGCAGTGGAATGAAAATGAGGAAAGTCTACTTTGCCTTGTGCGGGTTGGATTACTGGATTTTAATCAAAATTTTAAACTCCCTTTAGAGTTTCATCACCAAATGTTGTGCTGGATAGTTTTTGATTTGTTTAGTTTTGTTTTTGTTTGTCATTGGTTGACACTGAAGGGGGTGTTTTGGGAGTGTTTTGGGTGTCATGTCTCTTTGTAATAAATATCAATTATTTTCTTTTATTTTTAGCAAAAAACATTTTGTCAAAAAAGATATTTGTAGTAAAGAGATGAGATGCTTTGATATAGAAGGTATTGAAGGATACAATTTGTTAAGAGGATAGGAGGAAGATAGGGCATAATTTTCAGAAATTATTGATTGAAGACATTTAGGAGAAGTTGGAAAGTCATGAACATTGCATAAAGTTTTTTTTTCTTTTTCTAAAATTGTCTTTTTAAAAAAATCATAGTTTAAAAAATTCATTTGTAATTAAGATATAAGATGATTATATATATATATATATATATATATATATATATATATATATATAGTTTTAAAAAGATTTATATCCTTTTTTAAAAGAAGAACATTTAAAAAGCATCAATTTTTTTTGGATTGTTATTAAATCACCTATTTATTTATATTTTTTAAAAAAAAACATTCTTGTGAGTGCATTCTCATCCTTTGAAATCCTTGATTGTAGATGAATGTGCAAGTTTTTTATTTGATGAATTTTTTTTAACAATTTATCTCTTGGTCAATTTTCTAATTTGTCAATAATTATTAATTTAAAAGATATAATATAGAAAGTGAATCACTAATTTAAATGAATATTTCACAAATCATATGTAACTTGTTTGTAGCTATTTTAAAATTTTGACTTATATTTTATCATCTTTTATTATTTCTTTTAGTAGTAAAGTCTATTAGTTGCATATATAAATATAATAGATGTTAAATAGAAGTATTATATGTACAATTTATATTTAAAAAAATCTATATGATCCAACAAAAAAATAGTCGAATTTTAATCAATTTGTGCTTCTAGAAATAATTATATTAGAATTAGAAGTTGAAATAAATAGTTTTGACAAACCTACTTCTATTTGTCTTATATTTAGATGAATTTTATGAATGTTGTAATGATTTTTTGATAAAAATTTTCATTATGATTTTATTTTGTTATTATAAAAATAGTAAATTAAATCATAATTAATTAATATTTTTAATTTTAAATATTAAGATTTAGATTTAGAAATTAAAATTAATTGTACATATACTAAGCATGTTATAGATTTCTTTTGGGATTGTTAAAAAGTTGTTGAGCATATAGAAAATAATACATATAATTAACCTGGTTGACTATTTTTTATTTTTATTTTTTTGTTTTTTTTTATCTAATCTATTTTTCTACTGCAACATAGAAAAGATAAGAAGAAAAGAAATGGATGTAACATACAGTTTTTTTTAAAAAAATTAATTTTTAATATATTTTTGATTAGTTGAATATGTTTATATGCATAAATATATATATATATATATATATATATATAGGTTCAAAGTGAAATAGAAGAATATAGGGAAGAAGAAAAATATATTAAAAGCTGCAACTTAATTGGTATTTTTTATTAAAAAAAAAATAAAAATGATAGAAGATTAATACAAGGTGGAGGTGTGTACTTTAATTTTTTTCTCAAGTAGACATGTATATAAGAAGATGGAAGAAGGATGAAAATATTTGGTATGTAAGTTATTTTTACTTATGTAAATAAAATAGATTTAAAGATCAAAAGAATTTATCAAGACTAAT
Source organism: Physcomitrium patens (assembly GCF_059467195.1). Classification (NCBI taxonomy): domain Eukaryota; kingdom Viridiplantae; phylum Streptophyta; class Bryopsida; order Funariales; family Funariaceae; genus Physcomitrium; species Physcomitrium patens. The sequence goes on from NC_143421.1 coordinate 7,805,319, forward strand.
TTGATAAATTTCTTATAAAAAAACAGAAACAAATTGTCTGAAGTATACTTGATTTAAGATTAGTCTAATTTATGTAGATAAATATTTTGTTGAGGTTGTAAAGAAATGCATTGCAAATTTTGCATTTATAAAAAGAATACATTTTAACTAAATACAAACTGAATATAAACTTGATAATGCAGTTTGTATTTAGTTACAGAACTTATTCACATTGATTTAAAGCTGCCTGCAGAGCTCAATTGTTTTGCATGTTCTTCAAGTTAATTTTTTTGGTGAAATATTTTTTCCATTTTTCTTTTTTCTTTCTACTAATAAGATGTCATATATATATATATATATATATCACTTTTTTTTATAAATTCTTTTATTCCTAAAAATGACTTTATCACAGTATAACTATCAAAGAAAACATATAAAACATAGAAGTTTAAGGTTAAAAATGAAATTGGAGTTTGGTTTAAAAATTATATAAATAATCAACTCATGTTGTAAATGATATAATTTTAAACTGAAATTATAATGCATAAATTTAAATTTTTATATTTATATATTTATAATCTCACACAATGTTTTAAGTTTGATGGTTTTACTTCCAAGAGCCCAACTCTTTCTGAAACTGAAACATATTTTTTGTTTGTTTACCTTCAGAATAAGAAAACTTACAGCTTTCTTAATCGTTTGTAAATGTAGTGAATTATTATCCTGAAATTTTGAATAAATTCTCCCACCCATGCTTCATTTTTGCTTTATTTTCAAAAGAACATTCTCTCTCTGTAAGTTTGAGTCTTTTAAAAAAACTATTCTGAAAATCCACCATATCCAAGAAAACATAAGAATATATATACTATTTTAATTTCTATATCACATTCTTCCTCAATAAAACTATGTTAAGATTCACATCACAAAGAAAAAAAATGTGTAGAGTGATGCTCGTAAATCAATCATATCCACAAAAATCCTTCCACCCAATTAACAACCTTCAAAACATGGACAAAAATACACACAAAAGTTTACAAAAACATAACTAAATTCATCTCATTATAGCCTCACAACTTGATGGCTATAATGATGAGCCATATCACATGATGGCCATAATGTGGGCAGTTTTGGGGACTGCATGACAATATTGTAGGGCAATTAGTCCAATATTGGTCCACTACAGAACTACCTAATGCATTTTAAAGCTAGTGGTTATATATGACCTTCTAAAATCCATATCAATTCATTTTTTTAACATTATATATATATGCTTCAAAAACATGTAAAAAGTGCATCTGTCTACCATTCATTTTTGAAGTAAGGTTTTTTTTTTTTTTTTTTTAAATTATATAATTTTCTGAAACAATTCCTTTGTTAGTTTTTAAACTACCTACTTCTTGAAAACAATTTAGGTGAAGGTGTTATAAATGTCTCCTTGCTCTAAGATTTTGCATGCATGTGCTCAATTTGAGGATATCTTTGAAAAAACATTCTCCCAAAAACTTTGGAATCACAAGTAGGAATTGTGCCTGGCACAAGTTTCACTATGCCTTTCATGCAACACCAAAAAAATAAACTTTTCCCTCAACTTTGAACATTCCAATCTCCCAAATGCAATGACCTCAACACCTAATATATGGAAGACTGACCCTAATATAAGTTAAGAACAAGATCTTATGGTTGAAAATGTTGAAAATGCTAAAAAAAGATTTGGAAGGCAAGATAACACAAGGAACTTCAAGGATCAGGGATTAATCCAAGGTCTCATCATTTATTCATTTTGATTAGATGACTTTCTTAACATCCCATTCTGAACAGACATCTGAAAACTGCACAGTAGTTTGGGCATGTGTACCAAACAAAACAACAAATAAATAAAAATAAAATAATAATAATTCAGACAAGAAAAAAAACAAGAACAAACAAAAGCAAAACACTGGCTGGGAACAGTGTCCATTAGGCAGGGAGGGAGGGAATCAGACTCAGTGTGCCATAGTTCAGAAGAAGCACCTGAGCTGGTGCAGCATCAGCATGGTAGCCAGGGCGGTGGTGGAGGCATCTCATGATCATCGTCAATGGGGAGGGAGGGCCTTCAATGAGAGCTTGGAAGCCATAACCCGGCCACACATAACTTAACACCATGAGACACACAGCCATGATCAAGGTGCCTCCCAGCCAGCCAGCAGCCCAGTGCCACCAGGTTAGTTGTAGGATATATCTGTCTCTCCCCCTCCCCCTCAGCTCCACCTTCCTGTTCCTGCACTCTCTGCCACTGGCCAAGGAATTTAATAGAGAATGATCTCGTGTCCCGAGGCCGCTTCTCTGCTGCCGATCAAGGCTCGTCAGAATGATCAGTGCTTCGTGGCCGGCAGTGCAGCTTGAAGCTTATTGTGGTACCCACAGAGAGAGAGTGTGTGAGAGAGAGAGAAGGAGGGAGGTGGCCAGGACATGGCATGCTGCATGGCTCTTCTGTGCAAGTCGCCTCTTCACCTTTTTAGTTGAGTTTCGCTGTCCACCCCAGCAGCATGCGAGAGGAAGCTCAAAAGTCTCGTTATGTTGAGGTCGAGAGTAGGGTGTGGTGCTCACAGTCCTTGCACAGCACATTATCACCATTACCAACGTTGTGCATATCAGATCTTGAATACAACAGATTACAATGTTGATAATGTGTTGACTGTGAATTGTACGTAGCGCCACCGCCCCCAACTGTTTCATCATCAGAACAACGGACTTTGAAACATGAGTGTTGTCTCGAAGACACAGGTCATGGATAATTTTGAAATACGCCGATATGGTAGAAGTTCTTATTCCGACAGTACATGGGAAATCATGAGTTGATTTCTCATCTCCAAGGTCGTGGCACCTGATCTCATGTCTGAAGCAAACTGCTCTTGCACCAGGGGACAAATCTTTCTGCAAAAAAGATTTTTTCTACATACAAACAGAGCTGGTTCGCATCATTAGTCAAAACTAATAGAACATGTAATGCTTGTTGGAGCTATTGAAACTCTCATGGTGATCACAACTGTCATCATGGAAGACATCCACCCTTGTGTGCCACAGCCAGAAACCCAAGTCTCGCAGAAAACTCAAATCGAATGCTCATTTCATCCAAGTTTAAGTTACACTTACGTTAAACAGATGGCTAAGCCAGGACGTCAAAGATGACTGTATTGTAAATTAACGGAAGGAGGACCTAAGCCTCAGACTTTTAGAAAACAGTATCCCATCTCTGGTGGAATCATGAACTTCAGCACAAGAGGGACTTCCATTAAAAGCAAAACTCCTGCTTGATTTGCAGATATCTAAATTCTGCAATCAGACTATACTTAATGTTCTTTTTAGTACACTAGCAAACTTGAACTTAGTGAATAAGTAGGACCAAACAAAATGCTCAGATCCCCAAAATTTTACACATCACTTTCTAGACCTTAATAATATTAGTAGCAACGGCATTAATACAAATTATCAGTGAAAGGACCCACTCAGGTCCTCCAAAAGTGCCGCATGATGATACTGGTTAACATAGGGTGCACGCAGATTGAAGTCCACCAGGTTCCATACTTGGGATTCTGAGGATCATCCGCCCACTATGGCCTGGTCGAAATTACATCCTCTGGGAAAACAGGAGTGAGCTCCCCAATTCTCTTCAACTAAATTTGCTTCCCAACCATGAAGACGAGATAGCCGTCTGAAAGGATCACTCCTATGGTTGGGCAAACTACATCGCCTAGCTGAAAGACGTCACACCCGGCTCCTCATAACTTAGAATGAACTGCAGCTGTTGTAACAGCCACGAATATTATAGATCCTAAAGGCCAAGCTTTTCCAATGGTTGCACAAGGCCCCGTTCCAAAACAATGAAAGCTAAATTGACATCTGTTGTTATTGATGTTCTTTCTTAGGTGCTACCTAGTGACAACACAGATAATATAAGAGTAGTTCTTCAGATTAATTGTTCGTGTAGGCAGCAAAAGTTGTTCAACCGATATAGCTCACGAACGCTACCTTCGTAAAACATTCACAACTTGACTACCCCAAAATTTCACGTCTTGCATTTCAGACAGCACGTTTAATTCTATCCTTCTAGCACACTCTAATTTCGCGAGGATGGAATATAGAAGCTAGCCCAGGCCACAAGAACAATAAACTTTGGACGTTCAAAGCACCACTTCAAGACGGGAACTACACTTCTTCACAGTGGAATAAACAATCCATGTGAACAAATCAACGCAATGAGACTGAAATAACAGGATACCTTAATTTATTAAATAGCCTGTATGGGCGTTGTCACCTGCTGCAGAGCCAGCCACTGATACTCCTAACAAAGGCCCCGAAGTAGATTGGACCGAGAAAAAAATTGTGGATGGATTTGAAATTGAAGAGGCCATAGTGAGACGAAGCCAGCTGCGCAACGAGTAGCAGACCCGTAACAAACAAAAAGCTTGCTGAAACAGTTATACTACAACCTCAATCAGTCTTTGCGGCACTTCCAGCTGACTGAGGCGTGTCTTGATCTTGGGCTTGGTTTTTCGTCATGCTAGCTCTAGCCTTGGACAAGAAGGCAGGATCAGGATGTGGTGCTGCTGCCACTGGCTTCTCTCGCAGCGCTAAGATGATGTAAAATATGATCACAACGTTAACTGACAGAACTGCAAGTAATCCGCTCCACAATGTAGTCGACTGCTGAGACAACCCTTCACTGCCCGGGAATAGCTTGTGATTGAAAGCGTACAAAACCCAAAGGGGCAATGCCCACATCAACAACGACGTGACGCCGAATAAGACCAATACTTGTACCCCCATTCTAAAGAAATGTATGTCAATTCTCAGACCTGCATCGATAAAGAAAAAGGAGAATTTATTAAAAGGACCAATGCATCAACATCCAATACTCCAATAGGAAATATACAAAGTAGATTGCAATCTAAAGAACAATCCCTAATAAAATCTTGTCTCCTACACCAAGGCGAATTCTCTCAGGTACCGTTCAATTCTATACAAAGGCTCCAATACGAAGTGGTTGAATTTGAGCGAAGGACGACCAAATCCGATGCCTCAACAGCTGAACTTCAAAAAGACATGACAGCAAAATTTCCAGTGCGCAAATAGGTTCGCTGATCTACTATCTAAATCATGGACACTAAAAACACTCAACAAAGCTGAGAAACTACGTACCACTCGCGGGTTTGCTCACAGAACCCTAAATTTTAAATCTAAGGTTTTTAAACAGCAGGACATAAAAGCAAAACGCTGGCGATCTAACCATTGATGACCATTGCCAGCCTTACAAGAATTACACGATTAGGGGTTGAAAAAATGCTAACCCAGAGCTTTTCAGAAAATGTTGGGAATCCAAATTTCTCTGCAAACCACTGAAAAAATGGAAGTGAATGTCGCATGCACAAGCGTGGAACACGCGGCGATGGGGTAAGGCGATGCCGATGAACCCAGAATCCGCCACACCATGAAATGCTCCTTGTGTCACCGGGATGATTGCTCCATTCTAAGACCAAGAGAAATTTTCGAATAATAACGCAAAAGCGACACACTGCGAATATTCGCAACACCACCCAAACCCTATATAACTAGTTTCAGGATTAAACTAGGTTTAGGGTCTAGGGTGAGCCTGAAGTTCCTCTTGACGTGACTTTTACAGAGTTAGTTGATCGTAAGTTCAGCTCAACGAGTGAGATCCTCATTGAGAAACTGATTGTTTATGTTTGTAACTGGACTCCGCATACATAATTGATGCTAGAATAACATTTTAGACATAAGATTAATCTAAATTCCTGAGCTGCGTGTTTTGGTGCAAGAACACAGTTCTCGTTAAGCTTGATTTTTTTGGCAACAAGCCTTTCAACGCGCATTTGGCAGTTGTCACACTCTCACGAGAAGCAAGTACCTTTTTTCTATGCAGTCGCGCCTTTAAGAAGGCGCATGCGAGTATCGGATGTATCACCAAGTACTTGCGAGCTGCTTGTGGAAGTTTACGAAGAGGTCAGGCCAGATTCGTCTTTCTGATTCCACAAGAATCTTTGCTTCAAGAATCCTATCTTTATTTACGAGCGCGAAATTCATCAAACAGTTTAAAGATTCCGAGCTTCACCTATCTCTGAAGACTCGTGTTTTACCAAACGTTGTTGGATTCACATATATCTTGATGATTAACTAATTACCACTACTATTCCTTGGTTTAATGATAAGCACGCGAATAAGATGCAGAAAGCCAACCGATTTGCGGGAACGAGATAATCACTTCGGGACAATACTTCCTTCAAATTAATTAGGTTGTCCGTTTCTGCTGTACTTGGTCTCAATTGCTCTCATATTTTTCCAGGGTGTAATCGAAAGTGGTGGCACGATGCAGCGATGGCAGGGGGGAAGGAAGTCAAAGGGAAGATCGCTCCCCAGAGGTTTCAGGAGATTCAGTTTCAGAAGAGTAAAGGCCAGCATATTCTGAAGAATCCACTTCTTGTGTAGTCCATTGTTCAGGAAGCCGGACTGAAGAGCACAGACATTGTTCTTGAAATTGGTCCTGGAACAAGTAACGCAATTCTCACCACGTCCGCTAATAATGCTTCTGATGAAGGGTTTTGTGAACTCGTGCTCAGTTTATTTTCCATCTGTGTACAGAAGAGGATACTCATCAACAATTACATAGCAATTGATATCTGAACTAGTCTCTGCATGTGCATTTGTTCTGAAGCACGCAATGAAATTCTTAAAGTTCTCATGAGACTGGCTGTGGAAGGATATTACACATGCCAGCGTCGAAGTTTGTTCAAAAAGACCTCACTCCTCTTCTCTACCATCCGTGTCTCTTACGCTGATGTTTCGCTTCTTCTAGGAAATCTAACAATGAAGCTGTTGGAGGTTTGTAAGGTCATCGCCGTAGAGCTTGATCCTCGCATGGTGTTGGAGGTCACCCGGCGCGTTCAGGGCACTCCTTGTGCAAATAAGCTCCAGGTATGGATGTTGGCAGTAAGTCTTATTGTGCTTGATAATTTTGTCGTGATTTCCGATAGTGGGGGCTGGGAAGCATATTTAGATGCTGGTGGATGCATACATCATGGACGAAGACATTACTTTACCATTCTTTTCAATGGTTTAGGTTGTAGGTTGCAGACCTTGATACTGCTGGTTTGGATGTAATCTCTATGGCTGTAGAATCAAGCATGATATATGTTTATTTTCATGCAGGTTATACAATGCTATATTTTGAAAACGGAACTACCTTACTTCGATGTGTGTGTTGCCAACGTACCATATATGATCTCGTCTCCAATCACTTTTAAGCTGTTGTCCCACCCGCCACTCGTCCGCTGCGCAGTCATTTTGTTTCAGGAGGAGTTCGCACAGCACTTGGTTGCTCAGCCTGGAGACTCGCTCTTCTGCCGGCTTTCAGCCAATACGCAGCTATTGGCTCGTGTCTTTCATCTCTTGAAGGTCGGTGGCTTTCTGACCTTCTTCACTGCGCATCGTTGAAAATAGTTATGTTTAAACTTTCAATTGTTCACATTTCGTCGCCACACCAAGTAACCGATGGGCCTACTTCTGGTGCAACCAGGTGGGCAAGAACAACCTCCGGCCACCTCCAAAGGTAGATTCGTCAGTAGTTCGGATTGAGCCTCGTAATCCCCTGCCTCCCATCAATTTCATTTGTATTTAGGATTTTAAAATAAATATTATATTCTTTTAAAAACTTCTTTAATCTTCTATAGTAATATGATAATGAAAGATTTTATAGAATCTAGTCACACCAAAATAAATTTTAAATTTTTTTAAAAAAACTCAATTTTATTAACATATATTTTCAAACAATCTAAATATAATAAAAAATAGTCTTTTTTATATACTACCTTTTTATTTTAGATCTTGATTCTCTTATATTACTTAAAGGTTATTTATTCTTTTATTCTTTATATTAATTTTAAAATATACAAACTATCATGTTATTTTTCTTCTTAGCATAATATTGAATCTATTGCCTAACCTACTCTAAAAAGAATTCCAATCTTTCATTTCCAAAAAACAAGTCTTAACCAAAAAAACCTCCATAACCATGCATCATTTATTTAATGTCTTTCTTGTTCATAAAACAAATAAATACACTACTACTTCCAAACAAAACCTTCTGATACTCAAATTTGACTTCACAAACTTACCAATATTACTTCTTGTAAAACTCCCATACTTCTTGTAAAACTGAAACCAAAATTAACAAAATTCAATCTTCATCCTCTTTCACACTCAAATTCTAAATAGCCTGTGTAGAACCTGGTTTAATATTAATTGTCATGGTTAAGTTGCACACAAACGCTTCCATCTCTAGATCTATACAGAGCTCAGCACATATGTCTACTGTAATTGTGATACTAAGTTTTACGTTCTCAGCTCTACAACCATGTTAAAAACAAAACAAAAAAAAACTATAAGTAAAGAACGAGGGGAAAACTTCAGCTTCTAGTGAAACTCAAGTCCCCGTCACTTCAATACGTGTATGTTGTTCATAAACATACAAAGAGTTGGTTTAGTGAGTAATTTCTAAATCCTCTTCTGAAAGCATCTAACAGGACCCAGTTGGCAATTTACTTAAAATATAAAAAATATACTCAGCATTCAGGATTTAAATCTCATGTTTTGTTCTTGGTTAAGAGTTCTAATGTGCATTCAATGCAAAAGACCTTCCAGTTGCTGATGAAGCGTTGCATCGAATGCCCAGAGGCAGTCCACCAAGCACCTGGCCGCATCGTACCCGTTGGGTGCTAACCTTTGGCACTGAGAGGATGTGAACCGGAGTACCAAACAGAAACAAGGGAAGCAGAGAACTGAAACCTCAAGAGAGTTCATAATTCTTGCTTCGAAGTGGAATGTGAACGTCTTTGTGGTTCAAAACTGGAATGAGTTTTATACCAATCTCATCAACACAGTCGTCATTCACTTGCCTAAGCAGAAACCATGTGAAGGCAGACAAGCTCTAGTTTGAGATCTTTCAAGGTGGGATCTTCGCTGTTTCAACTCTAATCCAAAGGCACTAGTGGGTAAAATTTCTCAGGCTTCTGCATTTCGTGCTGGAAACTCATTTCTGAAAGGTTTAGGGTTATCCCTCCTCGATTAGGTGAAATTCGTTTCGGAATTGCTTGACGTCTGGATGCCTTCATTTTTGTTCCTTCTCGTTGTGTGTCCTTTTTATGAAGATCTCGACTTTTCTGCTAGATTGTTATAGAATTTGACTAACGAATGAATAGTGCCGTGGATATTTGAACATAACCTGAGTCTATTACGTTATAATATAACTTTTAATGTAGAATGGCTAAGGTGATCATCTACCACAAACTTACCCATGGATTTCGTCAAACAATATGGAATACTCCTGTGAGTCAGGTTTGAGGAAGGCATTGAATTTGTTCTTGTATCTATGAGCCTTGTCATATCTGTCCTTATTTCATCCATTTTTACCATAATTTTTTTTCCAGCATAAAAACCCTCTTGTTTGACACTGCTAGGAATTGGCGCTGTTCTGAAGAAATGGATACTCCGCCATCAGGGAGACAGAAAGGGCAGCGACCTCGCATGCTCGTCTGCTACCTTTGTAGTGGAGAATTCGGCAGCAAGAGGTGACTACCTTCCTTCGTAGCGTAACTGGCATAATTGAATGGGATAATCATAAGAGCGCATCGCCAACAGTCCTAGTAGCCGTAGGACAGATGTGAGATCTAAAAGACCTAATGGAAGCGCAGTTTACCTATACATATCCCTCAATGTCAGAAAAAGTGGCTGCGGGAAGAAGGGCTGAAGGCCAAGAAGGAACGCCGTCCTCTGCCATGGCCGCCTGCTACTGAGCAACCCATCACTACTGGTGGAGGTAGTCCATCTGCTCAACAGATTGACAACTTTAACGATGAGTAAGCTCAATCTCAGACTCTACCCGTTATATGTCAAATATTTCCTCCAAATCATTTCCGAGATTGTGAAGAGGATATGTTACCACAATTTGATGCAGGGCCCGAGCAGCATTTGAGGCGAGTTTGGAACGTTGCCCTCATTGCCAGCGACGTTTTGTTCCCAAGGCCTTTCAGCATCACTCGAAATCGTGCACTACTAGAAATCCTGCCAAGCCTGCAGGCACTGGTCTCACTTCTATGTCATTAACCAACAGGCTAGTTCCCGGTGCAATTGCTGGATCTAAGCATGGAAATGCAAGTAAGTATTCCTGGCTTTCTTCACTACACCACTGGAGTTTTACCTGCCGACAATGCCAATCGAGTCCAGCAAACATCAGAGTTGGACAAGTGTGCTTCATTGACGAGGTCCTTCTTGTCTGGTGCTATGTGCTATATATTTGTTTAAGCTCCTGAATCATTTCGCGAAGTTCATCATCGATGTTGCACAGCTGTACAACCTCCACCGCTCTCTGAAATGGGTATTAAAAGATTGAAGGTGCTGAAGAAACAAACAGCCACCAATGCGAGTTCTTCGGTCCTTCAAAGGGACCCTGTAAGATGAGACAAAACCTTTAGTTTTTACAGTCCTTTGAATGAATCCATTGTTTATGAAAGATGATCACCTAGTTGTAGATGCGGTTGGATTCCACCCCATCTTGAGTCTTATGATTTGCAGGATCATTCACCTGCTCACAGGGTCAATCCTCAAAGTTGAGTGTGGCTTGTAACGATTGCGGGTTGAAGTATGAGCGACCGGATTCCATATTTTGTTCTTCATGCGAAAGTAAACGAGCTGGTACTTGAATTTTCTCCATAAGTAGATTGTGAAGAACTTTCTTTTTGATTCAAATGGTAGAAGGCTGTGTCGCCCGGTCCTTGTATTTGTTGAGTTACAGTTACAGCTCCTGCAGGATCGGTGATATGATGAAAGACATTTGTGAGCAGTATGCGAACCTCTGTGTTTTACGTCCATAGACTGATCCGTTACCTGAAACTTAATGATGGGTGGGCAAGGAGACCGGCGTTCACCAACGAGTTCGAAAAGTCACAAGGGGGCAGAGACTGAGCCAAGTCTTGCTTTTAGTGAAGACAACGCCGCAGACGATCTTTCTGTAGAAATCACAACACCACGTAACTCATAAATATTGCTGTTCGAATGAAAGCTTTTCACTTTTGGCGTTTCCGTAAACAGCGTGGGTCGGCACATGGTTGGCGTTATGGAGTGTCATGGACGCTTAGACTGCAAGTAAGCGTCCTGTTATCGAGAATTTGAGCTAACCTCGACTTTATCTTTCACTGGAATTCTAGGTGGCTCAAATTTCACTGAAAAAGTTCTCGATCGCAACGTGATAGGTTTGCTGTGGGAAAATTTACAATAGTACTGACATTTTATATCAGTGGCGAGAAGATTACAAGCACCTAACAAGTCTCAGTGCGAAATCTGTTACGTCGTCGTTTCAACTGCTGGATATCTGTTTTGATTCTTCTACATTCCATTTCTTAAAGTTCCTACTGTAGTCTCAACTCGCTACCATGTCTATGAGATTTTGCATGCATGTGCTATGTTTTGCACCATTTTTTGAAATTAACCGGAGGAACAAATTCAGAATCACGGCGACATGTATGGCTAGTCATATGATTCCTAAGCGGCATTACTTTCTCCAAAGGGTGCAGTTAGTATCATCGATTGTGTGCCATCAGATCCCATCCTAATGATTAATTGTTTCATTTATCCACGACAAAAATCGGTGAACCTCTGAGGAGTACGTGTGAATTCTAACCTTGATAATGTGGGACATTCTCAAGAACGGCAATAGGATTGAGTTTTCTTGGTAGTAGCTTGACACAGAAAAAAAAAAAGAAGCTGCGGACATGAGGGTAGTCAAGGTTGAGTCGATCGTAGACCTTGGGTTACCAGGATGGATTATAAGGACCAGAAAAACTCTTTGTACGAGTATCAGAGGCGCAATTGCGGCTTCAGATTCCCATTGGTATTCGTATCAGAAGCAGTATCCTTGGGATAAATGTATACGATTGGGCTGTCGATTGTAGAAGAATCCCAGATGCAATCTTTTAGAAAGGGAGCCATACCCCAGCGTTCATTTGCACACCCTCTGGCACGTACTGCAGGATTTTCGAGAACAAAGAATCAGGTGATTATTTTCGTAATGAATTTCGCAGCCGAGTCTAAATGTGCCCCAGCTTACAGCCTTACGTGTGCAATAATAGAAAGAATTCATCGACTGAGTAATAGAGCGATACCTGTCATGCGCAAGGTTTTGCCTTCAAAAATAATATTGAGCTCTTGTTGTATTGAGTAGACATGTTAGCCCTGTGATTGATAGTTTTAGAGGGATTTTTAATTTGGGGATGAATTATTTCCAGGCATTTCTCAGAGAAGGTAACCTTCTCATCGATAGTTCACGCAGTAGTCTCAGCTTCTGAGGAGCTTGCTTTCAAAGTGATTATAGGTGGCCAAGTTACAACACATAGTGGGCAGCTAGATTCAAGTACCGGAGGAGCAATAGGACTTTGACAATAGATTTTGCAGTTGTACAATCGGATGCTGAAAGCTCACTTGCGGCGCTTGAACAATTGTAGGCGCCACTCATCCCACACCTAATCAGTCAAGAAACTTTCCCAACCCATGTATCCGAAATAAATCTTGTTCATGTAAGAAACTCGTTAATCGGAGGATGACCATTCACAATCTCCTAATTGGTTGTTTTACTTCTGGTCACCAGTGCTTCTCAGTAGTCCTAACCATGTTGCTGTATGATGTAGTTCAATCTTCTCTACAAGATAGCTTTCCAATAGAGCACTATTCTGGACAGTTGATGCGACGGAACGCACAGCGGGAAGCTTGTGCATCAAAATGGTTTCTTGAGCAACTTGTGACCATCTAATCTTGACTCCGGACAGTCTAGCCGCTAGAAAGTGACAAACAATTCCTTGAAAAGCTATACCTCGTGGTTGGACATTGCCAGTGCATAGAAAATTACAAAAAAATTGTGGTGTAGAACCTGACAATGACGCAACAAAAGGAGAAATACGAGCACTGGCCCGATGATAAGAATTAAGAGAGAAAATGGGTTGTGCAATAGACAGCATGCTCTGAACGTCCACCTCCACAAAGGCAATCGAGTTGCGCAACTAGGATCAGGTATATCTGGAGACTACCATTTCCCACACACCGAGTATCTTCACCTTTACTAAATGGTGACTCTTCTCCACCTTCACAACGCCACGACAGTTCTTTGAAACTAAGTGTTTCAGGTTTTCGACGTCAAATGGTTTATCGAGGTGGGAAAATAACTTAAGCTTAGTGAAGAGTGTTGCTTCTCTTCTGACTGATCCATTGGTGTTAGACTTCAGCACAGTTTATATACTCCTCGCAAACACTTCACACGCTGCTGATCACTTACCATGTTCTACTGATTAAGCTAGTTACGAAGCTGCTGATGAAGATCTCAATCAAGCTTGAGCATCAAATTGTCAAACAGTTTCAATGGATACATGCCCATCTCATGCAAGTTGTGCAAATGGAATGAACCAATCGTTGCTGTTATGAAGAATCCGTGCCAATTTGGCATTGAACTTTGCCACCAGATAGCACCAGAGTCGGTTATTTCTGCTCGGAGTCTAGTGACGGTGTCGGTGAGGCATCCGATGCGGTGTCGGTATCCGTGTCGGTGAATTTTGTGTGTGGATTAGATGTTATGTTATAGGGAGAAGTGATGTCGGAGGGATTGGATGTTATAAATTATAAAATCAAAAGGCATATTTCAAAAAGTTTGATTAGTAAGTGTTGACAGGTGGTTGTTTTGTAAAAGATGGGACATTTTTAAAACTTTTTTTTAAAGCACAAATGCATATTAAATTATTTGTATAGTAGATACAAAACTTACAAAAAAAAAAAAAAAAAAAAAAAACACTCTTCAGTATATGTTCACAATTTTTAATAATATAAGTATTAGAATAAATTAATTAAAACTGTTAAAAATACTTGAATTTGAATTATTACTTAATATTTTTTAAAATAACAACATTTTAAATATCTACTTTATTTTTTTATTAAAAACTAAATTTTAATTTCAAAAATACCAAATTAGATTGAATTTTATACAGAATGTTAATTTTTCAATTATTACTTATACATTTTAACTAGTATTTACATTAAAGAAATACAACTTTGATTGCAATAGATTTTAAAAGAATACACAGATTTATTTGAATTTTTATCACTAATAAAATAAAATAAAATATGATAATTATGTGATTTTTTAATTAAAAATATAATATTATAAGATTATATTTATATGTAAATTATAATATATAACAAAAAAAACTTAAATATTTTAATGTACTAATATTAAAACTCAAAAAAAATATTATTATTAATAAAAAAAATATTTGTATAAAAATTTCATAGTAGATTTAACATAGCTATAGATTTTTTAATATTTTTATAAGATATTATTTAAATTTTAATTAAAATCTAAATATTACTGACTATTATATAATAAATTTTGGAAACCACTAAGTAGACATCTTTGTTTTACTGTATAGACGCCTTATGCCACTCATACCTACATAAACATAGTAAAAAAATTATTTTTATCAAAAACATTTATGGTAAATTTATAATAATAAATTTGTGTCTAATGGTTTGTGGCACTTTTTTGAAAAAAATTTGTGTTATATTTCATGTAATTCATTCATTTGCTTTAAAAGGCTTATTAAATTATATATATATATATATATATATATATATATATTTAAATTAATTTCTTTTTTTAGTATAAATAAAAACTTTATTGAATGTAAGAGGAGATATGTGACACAAGGAGGTGTCCATGTAATAAAAGAGAGGTGTCTATCTAGTAGTTCTCTAAATTTATCATAAGATTTAATAGTAATTATCTCACATGTATTATATTTAATTACTATTTTTTTCTTTATATTTTTTATTCTTTGAAAAAAATAAGATATATCCAATTTTTAAGATTAATAAAGGTTAGAAATTTTATCTCAATTTAGTCTCGTATACTTCATTGCTAAGGCAAGAATAAGTACAATACATATTGACACATCTTATTATTATTGTGTAGTTAATTTAAATTATAGAGTTGGAATGTCATGTATAGTTAGGTCACATAGAAAAACTCTTAAATTCTATGTAATATACATATCTAATATAAAACCTAATGCCCATTTTGCTACTTGTTATTTGTTCTACTTCATTAGAAAGTTTTTTATTTTATCAAGTAGTTTTTTATTTTATCATTAAATTATGACATATTCTATTAAGCTTTTCCATATTTGGCTTCATATATGCTTATTATCCCAATTTTCATTTCCATAATTGAATGCATTCTTTTAAATCTATGTTGTCTATAGGCATATTCTATCCATGAAGGACCATATAGAATACAAACAATTAAATTTTTGAAGGCAATTTGGTCACATAAATTGCTTGTTTTGATGTAAAGGATTTTAAAAGACTCCATCTTATACTTGAAGTCATTTTATACATGATTGAAGTGGTCTAGTGTGATTTTCTTCTTAATTTTTGATAGTTCTTATATTTTTTTAGAATTGTTTTTGGCTTTCTAAGTATAAACAATACAAAATTTAGAGATGAATAGACATTTTCTTCAACTCTCTAGGCATTGAAAACCACTCTTCTATGCCATATAAGCTAAATAAGCATGGCTTCTTTGCTAACCATAGGCTTATAAGGTTATTATTTGTTATTTTGATTAAAGGCAAAATTAGTAAAAAGTATTAATTGTCATTTGGTTTTAGTGATGTTTCATAGAAGATGTTCACTATGGATCATTTTCTTTCTTAGTTTAGTAAAATTTTCATGAGATTACCATATGTGTACTAATGGTATTTCTTAAGATTAAGTAATAAATTATCTAGAGCCTTATAAAATTATATATATATATTTTTGACAAAGAGCCTTTATTATAGTTGCTACTCTAATAAACTTGGTATATCTGTCTACAATGATTCATCTCTTTTGAACATTAAATTTTGTAGATATGAATTAGATTTCGAGTAATTTTGGATCATAATATATCATCTTAATGAAGTTTTCTATATGGTAAAACTTGATGTTTAAATTGATTGCTACAACTTATCATTATCTTTCTATAATATTTTAATAACTTGGATTTGAAATTTAAAAAAATAAAATAAAAAAATAAAAAAAATAGAAAGTCTTTTCATTTCATTATTTGTATAGATTTATGTTCTTTCTATTCTAATCTAATTTTTAGATATTACTTTTTATTTATAAATTTGTTTTAAAATCCATTCAAAGTTATGCCACCATTTGTATAAGATAGTTGATTTGATCATCATAAGTTTATATCTTGTGAATGTTTAAGATTAGAGCTCTTTAGTTGTAGTGCCTTGATCACCAATTTAGCACATAATATTCTCATTGCTTCTTCTTGTCTCCAAAATAAAAATATAATTTGCCAAAATTCTTCCTTAAAGTTATCATATTATTTATTAGTTGTTCTAATGTATTCCATAGGATCAATTGTATTGTTTGGTGCTTCTTTCCAATATATATATATATATATATAGTTTTGTATTTTTTCAATAATTTTAATTCTGCCTTGATAGCCTTGTTGTTTACTTGAACCTATTGAATTGTTGATTTTACAAGATAATCTAATAATTTCTAATATAACTAGAAGAGAGGTCCTCACCTCTTGATTGATGTATTACCACATCTTTGCAATTTCTCTCTTCTTTGTTCCTACCTAAGTTTTCTTATAGTCTTATTGCATACAAATTCATATTATTTTCGTAGCAAATTTGTAAAATATTTTATTCAAATTTTCGTATTTTTGAAATTGCAACTAGCTTCAAATATGGATTGCAATTCTTTCACTATACTAGATTTTCAAAACTACTAGCCAAAGAACTCAAAACTTAAAACCATAATGATATAACTGAGTTGCACCTTGCTATACACTCATGCTATGCCATTTCAAAAAAGACATCTTCTTAAGTCCATTAGTCAAAATATGTTTATTGATTACTATCTTCATTGATGGAATGTCAAAACCTTTTATAAAATAAGTGATTTATTTAAAATAGAAATGATGATGGCAAAGTAATATTGAATTTCTAAAATTAGAATATATTTCGAAGCTATAATTTTCTAATTTGAATTAGATTACTGATTCATACTTGCACTATCCAAGGTCATAAAAAGGATTTGAAGTATTAAATCATTAAGAATATTGTTGATTGCTACATGATCTATTTTTGCACACTACATCTATCACAATAAATATTACAAAATATATATATATATATATATATTCGTTCATACCAAGTCTGTTATTTGCTTTTGAAATCAAGTGAGTGATATCTTAGTTAAAATACTTTCATTGGCAAACAGTACAAAGTGGAATAGGTAGACTTAACTAAAGATTGGATGATATTTCGAGTGTCTTCAATGAAACGTGCATATTTGAATTTATTTCAAATCGCCAGAGGTCTTAAAAGCTCTCTGCTTTGCCATGGAATATTGCCATGAACAAAGGGTGTAGAGAAGCAACTATCATATACCAAGTCAAATATTTTACATATAATGTAGGTGTTACCTTCTAACCTCATAGAAAACCTCCACAGCAAATAATCTGGAGCCCAGTTAAATGCAGGAACCTAAACCACTTGTAGAGAACGAGATCGCTGCCAACATCATCAATTTGAAACCCTGCAAGATGCGCCTCTGGTTTGCACTGCACCCGCAATTCGCAGCATCCTAGAGCAATAAATTGAGACCAAGAATCCTCCAAATCCCAAATGTCAGCAAGGGTTTGTTGTAAAACCGGATTTTCCCTAGCCTTTGCAGTTCCCTATGCGGTGGCAAGTTTAGGTACCGATGCCTTCGAACGAAGTATCAAGAAGATGCCCCTGCAGTAATTCAAAACAGATATTAAAGCTAACGTCGATTGAAGATGGATATCAAAAAGCTTGATCAGATAGAAGTTTTCACTGCTTCCAAGTTTTCAGAAAGCTGAGTTTCATTAAAGAATCATCTTTGAAATTATACCCCACGAGAGCATTTTATCAGTGACTTGATCAAGCTCGCTGCCACGTGGTTGCGTTAGAATAATCGTATACTGTTAAGTCCATTTCATATCGACTGGAATCAGAGGCTCTTACCAGCACACAGCTGCCAAGTTTTGAAAAAGAACACGTAGCTGAATGGGGAGGTACTTATAATTGATCAAGCTCACTATGGGCCAGAACTGCATCATCCCCGCAACCCCACCAATGTTGGTAAGTAAATTTAACATTCGGTCCCTGTTGGACCTTGAGCATAATGTTTTCAACAGCATCTTCATTCTGATTGATGAAACAGAAACATAGTCTCGGATCTAGTCCAAAGAGGCTAAACATCATTCAATTTCCTCTACTATCATGCACTGATACATTTGAGCATTGAATTGAAAAAAGCTATGAGCATGTTACGAAAAGAAGTTATCAGGAAGAAAATGATACCCTCCAGGCATTTAGCTGCACTGATGGGAAATTCGATTTAAGTTGAATCTTCACTGACTTCCATGGTCGCCCTGAGAAAACAAGCAACAGGATGAGTTGTTATCAAACAACACTTTAATTCAACAGCTTACAGAAATACAGGAAATCACCTCAATGGTCCATACTGCGCTAGCAATGATTAAAATGTCGCTATTAAGGATTAATATAATTTTGTCCCATCTACTGCTACGTATAGGCAAAAAGTAGCCTCCAGTTCATGCGAAACGCAGTAAATGAAAAGTAAATTTAACCAAAGATGAGGAGAGCAGTGGAATGTGCCTTCAACAACTAATCCAAGGTATGTAATAAAAATAAAATTATTCCACGGGCCAGATGTCAACTGCTCCACAATCACCTGACCTCGCAAATCCACAAAAGAAAGGAAAAATTCCAACCAAAATAAATACCAAGAATTCAACCAACGATGCCAGGGTAAAAGTGCTTAAAACCAAAAGTACCGTCACTGTTGACGGTCAGATCATTATGCACAAACAGAAATATACTGGACTCGGCACAAGACTTCAATTGACCTAGCGATAGTAGCTCCTTTTCTGAAGTATCAAGTATCAGGAGGCTTCTTAGCACAGAATATTGAGAACTTTAGTCTTTTAGAAAAAAAAATGTTGTACAACATTATGATATTTTCAAGCTGTGCAAACTACTCACCTTGCTGACTATCGTCTTGCTGTCGCGAGCTGAAGGAATGAGTTTCTCCATAAACTTGTGGAAATAATGTCCAAACGGACCCGAATAACAGAAACCGTAGAGCTGCAAACCCCGAAACTCCGATGAGCAGGAAACACCTGAGAGCAGAGACAGCAAGCTCCAAGCCCTCACTTCCAACATTGATTGCTCAACTGTGAAGGTCAATTATAGCACTTCAAGTATGAAAACCCTGATTATTATTTACTTCTCTACATGATCAGAGATCGTAAAAACCAAAGTTGTATCTAAAGTGAGCATTTCAATGAATTGTATCACTTAGCAATTCACACAGAAAAGGCCTTCCAAAAATAACCATGAGAAGAAAAGCACGCTTGAACTGTAAGTTTCTCGCTCCGGCCAGCTTCTGAGCAACCATGTCAGCACTTCCTGCCAACACTCCAGCTGTAATGGCCTGCACCAACACCTTTACATGTCAAGACATCCTCTTTGATAAAGCCCCGATTTGAAACCGAAATGTAAAGCATCCAGACGAATATAAGAAATTGGTTGATTCAATAACTTATATTAACAAATAAATTATTAACTCTTCTCATTCTTCTCTCAAAACCATGTACATGCAGGTCCAAGCATCAACGGAAGAAGTAGGAGGAGAATAAAATCAAAATAAAATAAAATAAAATAAAACCATCGAAATTTCTGACACCGAGTCACAAGCTCGGATCGATATCCCCAACAAGAAAGCCAAAAGCAAGAGAGCTGCTCACTCCTATCTGCTTTAAAAAAACACTAGGAATAAACATGAAAACTACGCAGATACTAGAAATCTCATCGCGAAGAAAACACACCATACATAAGCCCTACTGCAACCAATTCACGACGATAGTGTGACCCAGTAATAGATTCGCTTGTTATAACCCCTTAATCTGAAGAACGCCACCATAGCCAGAAACACAAAAGTCACGACAAAACCATAAAATCCATGCAACGATCGTTGTAACAATCCCATCAAGGTACAACCCAATTGCATACACGCACTGGGGGGGCGGGGGGGGGGGGGGACCACCAACCGATCGAGCGATCGAGCGAGCAGCGTGGTGAGGCTTACTTTGGTGCGCAACGGATGACGCTGCAAGTTCCTCAGGTACTGTCCCCACAGCGCCTTCACTTCGTCGGCCATCGCTGCAGGAACGGCAACCGTGACTACTACTAAAGGTGTGATGCTCTCGTGCTCTTCTGATCCTCCTCCTCCTCCTCAACAATCCCGCTCTTCTTCGCCCTCCTCCTCACCCAACTCGTCCTCCTCCTCATGCTCTGCGACTCTGTCTGTATTGTTCTCGGAAACGCGGTCATGGGGCGACCCCTCCCTGCCGCAACGGGTGGGGCTATGCACCCACCCGCTCCCCCTCGTGTCCGCCGTCACCACTGCATCGCCGTCGACGCTGCCACCGCCGTTACCACCGTCATTCCCGTCGTTTCCGTCATCGCCGTCTCGCGCTCGCTTGGTCACTAGAATCCCTCACACACGCACGTGCGTAGACTTGTGCTTGTGATGTATTATTATTTTTAAGATGATGGATTCTCTTTTTGGTTTTTTGAATATTCATTCATCTGTGGTAAAGAAGCGGTAGTAAGGGTTGGAGTTATGAAATTTTTTATTAAAAAATAAAATCGTCTAGTTTTCTGGCTTGGGTAAAAAGCTTCAACATTAAAGCATAGAAAAAATTGATTTTAAAATGAATTGACCCAGAAAACTTAGATTAACACAAATAAAATTATTGAAATCAAAGGTTTTATGTATTGTGTAGAAGTAGGAAAAAATAATCGAGTTCTTTAATATGCATGTGGCTTATTTTGAAAACATGTATTTTGAAGTGTGACTGTCTACTTTTATTTTTGATATTTTTAATGTTTTTCTTGGTGTAACAAAATTAAGTTGTATATTGAAACTGAAATTTGAATGGAGCATCAGCCAACAAGATATTAGATTATTGGACTGGCCATCTTATTATCCAAAATTATTGCATGTGTACATATAGTTTTGGATTGTGAGAATTTAATTTTTTTTTCTTCAATAGAAATCTATTTCCATGACAAATAGTTAAAGCAGTGTTTTAACAACATTTAATTTGCACGTTGGTATAAATAAAAAATAAAACAATAAAAAAATAATAATAAGGATATATTTATTTATTTATTTATATAATAGCATAATTTATAATGAATTGAGAATTTTCACATTCAACAGTTTCACTAATAAACATTACAAATGAAACGTGATTTGTGATATGCCACCTTTCTTTTTTTACTCCATGAAAGTAAAATAAGCATATACAAACAATAAAAAAAATTAAAAGTTAAGTATGTCGATACCATCATTTGCTATCTTCATATATTATAATTAAGGTTCTATAATTGTAATGCAATCAACCATTAGGATCAAGAGATTAAGATTTTATTCATTTGTTATGGATGAACTTATCTAATTAACTTCTCAACTTGGATACACCTATATTAAGCATTATATCTTTACTCATTCAATCCATAGTGAAAACAATGCCAAAATTAGCACATTTTTGTATTAACATGGTATTAGAACTAGGTTCTTGAGAATATATTGTAAATTTGTTCTAAATAGACAAAGTCATTCAAGGAGGATAGAAAAGACTTGTTTTTTTCACTTCTTTTCTACATCCTTATATATATCTACAATATATAAATATGAATCTAATTTTAAGGGACATTAGTGAAAGTTAGAGAGAGCATTTAACTATATGCTATGAGGTTATAGAATTCATATAATCTTGATGCAAAAAAACAAATAGAAATTGATTGAATCATTTCCATCCATTTTCATCCATACTAAAGAATTCACAACAATTTCATCTACTAATGCAACTACACATACAATCTGTATTACAAGAAGGCAAAATCCAATCAATACAAATATATGTCAAAGACATGAACCTCAAAGAACTAAAATATCAATATATTCTTGTGTCACTCAAAAAGACTAAAAAAATCATTCAAAGATGATATAGTATTAAACTAGAATTTCTATTGTCAAAGATAAGAAGACTAGAAATGCTTGAAACAAAATTAAGGACTAAAAAGGCATTCCCAAGAGTGAAGTAGGTTTCACTCTTGCCTTTATATATATTCTTAATTAGGAGCTATGTAGTGATATCCTATAAGACCTCCAAAATATGTGACTATGCAAAACATGTATCTTAACTTACAAGTCAATTTTTCTATACGTGTACCACATCATTAGCTTGTTATACAAGCTATCAACACGTAGTTAACTTGTTGACGAAGTTTCTAACTTACTAATTCACTACAAATACATGTAAAGTCAAAGCAGTACCTATGAAGCTTCTAAGAAGCTCTTCTAAAAAATATTATGAAATAAATCTATTTTTATCTAATTCTATATAATCATATAAGTAAATATTAGAGTAAATATGTATGCCTGTGACAATATACCATCAATTAAAAATACAACCACAGTCTCTATTGTTTAAGATTGTATTAGAGCTTATTATATTATCACCTTTATGGTATGAGAATCCATTATTCTTTGTGTTATTGGTATTCTTGAACCTCAACTTATCTAAAACTAACTACAAATATTATGTGACGCCCAAAACTTAAATAAAGAGTTTATTTTGAGAGAAAAATTGTATGCAATTCGTTTATCAAAAATAAAAAGCTTAGGCAAATATTTACAAGACTCAATCTACTACTTAATTAATCAATTAAAATAGGTGTTGATATATGCAACAAAGATGTTGGTGTTTTGACCTTAAATAATTTATTAATGAGTTGGTCTACTTTCAAGCAAATTCAAATTGAAGATTGAAGCTATTTATATTTTTAAATTAGAATTATTATTATTACATGAAGAAGTTTATTGTTAATTTGAGAAAATTAAAGATGATGAAGAGAAAGTATTATACAAAAAAGTTTATTTTTAAGGCTTTGGACTTAAAAAATAAAGTTTACATCAATACTTTAGAAGAAGTTTATTTAGTCGTCATTATCAAAGAAGAGGTTACAATCACCATCAAATTTCAGTAAGTGATAATCAAATAGAATAATTACAACTTCAACTATTAAGAATGAAGAAAAATAATCTTATCAATGTAGTAAAAGATGACAATTAAGAAGAATATAAAATGAATCCTTGAACTAAAGCTATAATAAATGCTTGTTTTAATGCATTTGACTCTAACAACAAGTAGTTTTTAGACTCTAGAGCAAGTTCACATGTGATTGAAAATAAACAATTATTTACAAGATTTAAAGGTTCAAGTATATCTAATATTAAAATGATTGGATTGTATATATTGCTTATATTTAGATAAGGAAATATAACTTTTGAAAATTATTTTAAAAAATTATAAAAAGAAGAATGCTCTTTATGTTCTAGGAGTTAAAACTAATTTATACTTAGTTAAAAAAATTGTGGATTTAGAAAAAATTGTATTATTTAATTCTAAATCTTGTTATGTATTTGATAAAGATAATTTGAGAGTAATTTATTTTCTAGCTATTTCAGCAAAAAATAAATTCAACATGTTGAAAAAAAGTCAAATGATCTTTTCCATGGCTACTCTACTATCAAGAAAAGATGGTATTATTCAAATAGTCAACACAACAATAGAAAAGATAATTGCCCTAAAAATACCACATCTTCTTAAAGAGATTATTTGTCTTTTGCATAAAAGGATTAGTCACCTTAATTATCAATCTTAATATCACTTATCTAACTAGAGATTATTGGTAGAATTCCACAACTACCCTTGTAGAAAGAAATATTTGAGAGTTGCATTCAAGGAAAGATATGTAGAAAGCACTTTTCTAGGAAAAAAAGTAGCTTCACATCAAGCCAATTAGAAATAATTCATTCTAACTTATATAGGTCTTTATTATTTCTATTAAAGAATAATAATAGACATGTTATAATATTTACAGATGAATATATATGAAAGAGATGATTATATTTCATACAAATAAAATCTGAAATTCTTGAAGAATTTAAAGAATTTAAAATGTTAGTAGAAAATCCCAATAAAAGAATAGAATGTCTACAAACTGATTGTAGAGGCAAATATATGTCAAAAGAATTTTGGAACTATTATAAACAACAAGGAATTAGAAAAGAGCTTATCCCAATATACTCTCTTTAATAAAATGACCTAGCAAAGCAAAAAAAAAGATCTATTTTAAAAGGAATGAGAAGTATTAATTCTAGAATAAAGACACCTAAGCATTTATGAGAAAAAGCTATAAGAACAATTAATTATATCTAGAGCACATGTCCTACAAAAGATCTTCAACTTATGACTCCAAAAGAGGTATTTATTCATAACAAACTTAATCTTGTTCATTTAAAAATCTTTGGTTGAATGATATATTATCATATACCATTAGTAAATAAAGATAAGTTTGATATTAAGGATTTTTTTTACATAATTTATAGATTAAGATAAAAACAGCCAAATATATTTTTGCAATAATTCCATATTAAGAAATAATATAATTTCTAAAGCAATGATATTTGATAAAGAGAAGTTTGACTCAAAAATTACTTTGAATGATAATCTATTTTTAGAAGAAAATTTGATTTATTCATATTTTACCAAAAAATATTATGGAACAATAAAATAAGAAAAAATATTAGATGTCATTCAAATGAACAATAAGCAAAAAAATCATCAAAAAAATTACAAAGTAGTGACAATACAATAAATGTTTCAATACTAGGTTTAATAAAGCTAAATTGTATAGAATAATAAAGTTATAATTATTCTTTCAAAATTACTCATGGTGTTTGCAAATCCATAAGACCTAAAAAACATAACATAAGATTAGATAACTATCATCTCAATGTTTCAAAAACAATTATGATTTGTAGTACTTAAGTTTAAAAAATTACAATAGTGATTTTATAGATAGCAAAGAAATAATCACACAAGGTGAAAACATCAACTTTAATTAACCTTACAGAGATTTAAGTTGGAGAATAAAAATAGAAGAAAAAATAGAATCTATTATTAGTAAAAACTTGGATTTAGGAATAATTACTTGAAGGAAAGCAATCTATATCCTCCAAATGGATATATATATATATATATATATATTAGCTTAAGCGTGGAATTAACAACCAATCAAGCAAAAATAATGCAAGATTAATTGCTAGAAGCTTTGAACAAAGAAAAAGCATAGTTTTTTTAAAGACCTTTGTCTTTTTTAAAAAATTGTCTATAATTCAAATAGCTACAATCCTAGCAGCAACAAATAATTAGAATATCCATCATATGGATGTAAAAAATACTTTTTTAAATCGCCTTTTTAAGGAAAAATATACATGATACAATTGAAAGGTTTTATTTAACTAGGAATGAAGGATTTTTTTGCAAAATTAAGAAATCAATCTATATACTTAAACAATCATCAAGAAGATAATATGAAAGGATTGATAATGTGTTAAGAAGCATAAATATAAAAAATAACAACTTTAATGCTAATATGTATTATATGCTCAAAAAAAGTGATACAGTTAATTTCATGTTTTATGTTGACAAATTATTTATTACTAGGAGTAATAGAAGTCTTATTACTTAGTCAAAAAGTTACTTTTAAAGTAACTTTGACATAGTCAATTTCAGAATAATTAAACAATATTTAGGAATTGACTTTAATACAACAGAACAAGGTATCTTCATTTATTAAACTTAGTATGCAGAAAGCATCTTGAAACAATTTGAGAAGTTGAAGTATAAATCTGCAAAATGAAAAATATATTCTATATTATATTAAGTTCACAATGGATACTTTATCAAAAATAAAAGGTTTGTACAATAAAAAAATTTGAAAATATAGATTAGAGATCATATTAAAAAACACAATGTTCAGTGAGTGCGTACATTATTTTAATGTGAAGAGTACCTATTAATTAGAAAAATAAGCATTGATTAACAATTTGAAGGTCTTCAACCAAATCAAACTACTGCGCTCTTATCAACAATGCACATGAAGCAATTTAGCTTTACAAGCTTTTCATTGATTTGGAATGCCAATATATAAGAAGCATTCCAATTTTCCACAACAACAAAGATATCATTTCTAAATTAAAAAAATCTAGTACAAATAATATGAATAGATATTGCAACAATCAAGGTTCTATTATACTTGTGCAAAATCCAATTTTCCATATTCAAACTAAACATATTGAGATTCACCATCACTTTATTTGTGAAAGAGTTTTTAGAATTTAAATTCAGTTATACTATATTAATACCAATCATCAATTGATGGATATTCTTACTAAGTCATTATGTATAATTAAATTCAAATTTTATTGAGAAGCCTTAGATCGTCAAGGCTTATCTTCATCAAATGCAGACAAATAGATCAATTTCCCATCGATTATTATTGGTTTATTATCTTTGGTTATTATTAATAAATTATTTTTTATTACATGTTACTAACAAAAGAACAAAAAGATATTTTTTTATTCCATTATGAGTACATCCAAGATTCAATTATTACAAATATGTTATGGATAATTATTACTCACATCCTTCAATTGCAATACAAGGAATATCAATCAGATCCTCTCTTTGTCAGCCACTCCTTTAATACCTATTAATTGATATCAACCTCAACTTGCATTAGAATTACATCAAAAGAATATCAAAATTCCATTGTACTGCAATAATCCAAGCAAATTTGCAAGCATGCCATGATGTATACTTCAACACCATAATTGTCCACTATTTAGTACAAAATAACAAGAAAAAATAAATGAAACACAACAAGTTTCAAACCATGGCACAACATCCAAATTCTTTTGCAACTCAATAATTCCAAATCCAAATTCCTTCCACAGCTCAACAACCTCATATCCAAACATCCATATTTCAAAAAATCTCCACTCAAAACCTCACTTGATCACCCACTCTTCACACTACCACAAAAGTCCAACACATGCAATTTAGATGCAATCGAGACATTGCAAACAACATTTGAAATGAATTGAAGGAAGAATGCAAGAGAGCTACTTATATATGTACTCAAGACCAAGTCTAAGAGGGGGTGTTGATACATTCATCCATCATCCACTATCTTTTTCATTAGGATTAGGGTTTTGTAATTGCATTGTAATAATCCATTAGAATTAAGAAGTTAAGATTCCATCCATTTGTGATGGATGAAATTATTTAATTAACCTCTCATCCTGGGCACACCTATATTAAGCATTTTATCTTTATACATTCAATACATGGTGGATACTATGCCAGAGTTAGCACATGCTTACGTTAACATCACAATACCGAGAGCTCGCAAAGTATTACGCCAAAATTTGGATGGCGAGAGGCCAATGAACTCCAACATGGAAGACTGGCGCGGCAACGAACGTTGACGAACTTTGACTGTAACGATGGACGTTGACGAGAGTGGACGAATGCAGTCACCGTCTCATCCATCCTTTGGATGAATAAATGGACGGAGAAAGGTCCTGGTTGCGGGGGAGGCGGGGCGGGGACATGAGCAAGGACGAGGGGAGGGCGGGGCTCTGGTAATTCCGCCACTTCTTCTGCTTCGGGTTTGGGTTTCCACTGTGATCATCGTCACTGCCACTTGAAGCAGGAGCAGCGGCACAGGTGAGCTCTTTCCCTCTTCCGATCGGGGAACGGTGCCCTACGTTTCTATTCCCGACCCCTGCATGCCTCACTTCGCATGCCCTGCCGACGCCGTCTCGCGTCAGTGTCCCAACTCACAGCTTGATCCGCTTGCAATCGGCAATGTCTGTCACTCTGTGAGGCGTATGACTGTTGATTCGATTCTTCTGAAGGTTTTGCGGTGTGGGTGTCGGGGTTTTTGTGGAGTTGGGTTGCAGAGGCTTAGAGGACGACTTAGTGGAGGTGTGTGCCACCCTGTTTGTACCTCATCGGTTGTTGTTTTGGTAAGAGGAGAGGGAGCAGTCATGAAGGGTGGGCGGAGGCAACGAGCGATAGGGCAAGCAGTGGTGGCACTCATGACGGTCCTCATGAGCATGGTGGTGGCGGATGCGGCTGCTGTGGTGGATGTTTATAGAATGATTCAGTATGATCTGAAGGGGAATCCGATGGGTTCTCGCCGTGCCGCGCTCAACCATCACACCGTCTCTGGATTCGACGTGCAAGGTGCTGACCTCTCGCGGGCTGTTGTTATCCTGCCCGCGCTTAAAGTCAACATCAGTTCCCTCGATGGTATGTCGTCCTGGGATCCCGTGGTGGGTTTTATATTTCGAGATGTGAGTTTGGGGAATAGCATTGTGTGGTATCCCAACTGTCACGAACTGCAGGGTTTGGTTAATAAACCCTGGACTGGTTTTGCTGGTTCAGAGTTTGTGCAGAACAAAGGCCTGCTCGGGGGACTTCTCCTGCTACTTCCGCAACGATCCGATGAGACTGGTGGAGCAGAAGGCGATGATTCAGATGAGAAGGTTGCGAAAGCCCTCGCGGAGCTGGAGCAGTGGCTTGTTCACAACACTTTTCAGGTATGCTGATGAATCTGCTGTCCGAGGTGACATTGTTAATTTTGAAATGCGATCTCTGTGACCTGAGCTGAATCTAGTACTTGATCTGCCCTGCCTTTTAGTTTGTGGGAAGATCAAAGAGTTCCGATTTGTGTTAATTTTATCGTAATCTATGGGACTTTATGGTAACTCGAGTAGTGCTTTTCTAGGTTCTGAGTTGTCTTGGTGTTACAATCGAAATATTGAAGCTTTTTAATGAGCGAAATTATTCTAGTCTCTTCTGTTGGCTGAGAGATTCCGCTGTCCAGCCTCGTGCCTTGTTTCGTTGCATTTCATTTAAAAAGCCATTTAAGAATATATATCTATTCCTTCTTTTAGTTTCTCAGCAGAGTGAGCATAAAATAGCAGCTTTTGAGTCCAGATATGTTAAAGATTCTATTTCTATTTAGCTGATCTGTTCTATGTTATGGTATGATTCGCAGCTCCTTTTTTAGTGGCTGTTTTAATGGTGGATGGAGTGTTAACCTGACCTTTTGCATGCAGTACCCAGTTTATTTTGCGTATGAGGACGAGAACCTGCTGAAACTCCTCCACGAAGTTGCCGCCAGTGATGCAGCCGGCAGGCCTGCCTCAGCTACCAATGGAGGGTATGCTTATATTAGCTTAAATCTTGGCGCCCCGTAGAAACTCAGGAACACTTTTCTGTCCATACTCAGACGCAAGTGATGTATGGCGACTTAATATTCTTGTCTAGGACATTAATAATGGTTGTCTGGTTGAATAATGTTGATACTGCGTTCCAATTTTGAGGTGACTTTACCCAAAGTCGTGGCTGGGAAGATGATGTGTGTATATTATTATTTTCAAACGAGTTCTTCATGTTAGTCGGAATGTCATGCAGTTACAAGCTGGTTGTTTCAGCGCCGGAGGCGAAGAAGTTAACGACGCCAACGATTACTAACATCCAAGTATGGATTTGCGGTGAATTGCATATGCAAGATTAGAAATGTAGCAGTATTCCAAGACTCTGTATAAAACCTTATTTTTTCTTACTACAAGGTTAATTGCACTGATTGCTAGTGAATGTTACCTGGATGTTCTTATTCATGCGGTGGCAATAAATCGGAATCATACCTTTCGTGACATCTTTAGTCGCACTCGAGTGATGGATTAGTCTGGATGTGCAGGGATGGTTACCAGGACTGCGGGCCGAGGGTGATAGTTTGATGCTGCCAACCATAGCTATTGTGGCTTCGTATGATACCTTTGGAGCAGCTCCTGTAAGCTCTATTCTAATTCCTCACTTTCTACATAGACGATCCACTTGCTTAAGATTGTGATTAGGCGTGGTATTTCTACGAATGTGGTCGTTTTTTTTGCTTGGCTAGATGTCAATGTTCAAGTACTTCCGAGGTCATTTGATTTCTGAACTGGATGAAATAGTGTGCAACTTTATATGTACGTATTAAGACTTCTCATTAAGAATTTCTTAAAAAAAATGGTGTAAAACATTATTTTTATTGGTGGTTGCAGGCACTTGCGTCAGGGAGTGACAGTAATGGAAGTGGGGTTGCTATGTTGCTGGAATTGGCTCGGTTATTTTCACGGTTATATGCCAACCCCAATACGCGAGGTCGTTATAATCTGCTTTTCGGCTTGACATCTGGAAGCCCATACAACTACAACGGCACAAGCAATGTGAGTTTTTTTGTCGTAATTTTAGTGGACATGGAATTATGTCTTTTATGACTGCAATACTTGGTGAATATTGATCTTTCTTTCTCAATGAATTTTATCTTTGTTGGACGACACTACATGACGCTCTCTATTTGTGCGTGTCTTATCGAGTGATAATATTGTTGTGATTGAGCTGGCTGAGACTTTGTGGGTTGTACTCACTTGTTTAACTTTGCCGTAATCATCTAACGTTCAGTTATGGGTGTTCGTTTATGATATGCAGTGGCTTCGAAATTTCGATCAGCGATTGAGGGAAAGTATGGAGTATGCGCTGTGTTTGAACTCCCTTGGTTCTTCAAGTGACCGCATGTTGTTGCACGTGTCTAAGCCTCCTGAAAACGCATTTATTCAACAGATATTCTCTGTACGCACTTTCCAATTCATAATCATTTTATCGATGTAATATTGTTCCTAGATTTGGGGTCTAGACGCTGAGTACATCAAAGACTAATATCTGTAGTAGAGGAAGATTTAAGTCCTAGGCTTTCATATTAATTGAAATATATTGCAGTTTTGGAAAATGAATCTCAAATACTTAAAGTAGCCTCTAGCTGTATCCTTGTTGTATCCTTGTTGCATTCTTGACTGTGAAGTATTTAGTATTCAAGCATTCTGGACTGCGGGTCGAAGCTGACTTGAGTTATTTCGCAGGAGATTGAAAGTGTAGCCAAAGACTCTGATCTGACTGTGGAACTCAAACACAAGAAGATAAACATTTCCAACTCGCGAGTAAGCTTCTTCTTGTTTCGTTTAGTTAGATATTATTGCTTCGCAGAATTCTGGAAGTCACTGATGTGCATTGTGTGGTTTCTGCGCATGTTTGAAATTAGGAATTGCGCCTTGTAATTTGTTGGCTGGTGTTGCCTTATATTAAATAAGCCTAACCATTGGAGGGTGTGCACCCTGCTTCATTGAGACTTTGAGGCGTGTGCGTCCCATAACATGCTCTGTGAATCAATGCAGGTAGCATGGGAACATGAACAATTTTCTCGACAACGGATAACTGCTGTAACCTTGTCCCACTTGGAAGAACCCCCGGAGTTGCTCCAGCGAACAGGAGGAATTGCGGACATTCGGTATGCTTTTCGTTTTCCTAATTTGACTAAAGTTTATCACAGGTTGAATTCGCCATTCTCATATCTATTTTATTGTGCAGAAGGTCTGTGAACGAGACAGTCGTGTTAAGAAATATCAAGGTTGTCGCAGAAAGTTTAGCGGTAATGTTTTCATTAACATTCTTGACAAACCTTCTGCATTCTCAAGTAGTATTTTCCTCTGAAGTGTTATTGGTATTGATGAACCGAAATGCTAGGGTTCGTTCGATTTCGGGCCAGACTGAATTTTTTCTTTCATCCTTGAATATATAAATGGATGATCTCCTTGAGCACGTTATCCTCTTCTATAATAGAAATGTAGCTCATAGTCGTTTGGTCTCAATCCCGTGTAATCCCGGTTGTCTTGTTTATCAAGAAAGTGCTTGTTTCCTCGGAGATTTCCAGTAGTGCTGATATTTGAGTGATTTGATGTTGCTTGCAACGCAGAGGCACATTTATGGTCAACAAGGGAAGCAGGTGGAACTGTTTGCAGCTGGAAGTAACCTGGCGCTCAATCCCTCTTATGTGCGCTCGTGGCTTAATTTGTTGGGACGCACATCCAGAGTGGCTCCTTTTCTCGGAAAGAACGCTCCTATTATCAATGCCTTGCACAAGGTACGCTATTGTAGCTGATTGTAGAGATCTTGGAAGCATGTCTGTTGGTAAACACTCTGTTACGCTTCCTTCAGTACATTCTCCCTTGCAATCGTAGTTCGTGTGCTTTCGCTTCCCGAAATTGAGTTGTCAATAGGTCAAAATTTTTGTTAGGAATGATGTAAACTATTCGATTTCAAGTGCTATAATTTGCGACTGAATCACTGAAACGTTGCGAATTCCGTTCTTGCAGGAATTATCGCAACATACAAAAGATGCCAGTTTACAGCATGAGACTTTAGACTCAACATTTTTGTTTTATGATTCGACTAAGGCCCAACTTAATGTGTATCAGGTACGTACGTTATCCATGCTTTTTATGTCCTGAACCTCGTTTGATGATCTTGTTTGCAGTTTCTGAATTTGCAATTGCAGCTTTTGTTTCTGAAGTACCTGTTTCTAAACATACATTGTGTGGATGACAGGTGGCCAGTGTAACATTCGATTTCATTGTGGCTCTTGCGGTGGGGTCATATTTGATGCTCCTCTTCATTGTCCTTTTTATCTCCACCAAGGTATGTTCTCTAGCTTCGTGTAAGTTGCGGAAAAGAGATCCTTGTAGCACTTTCGGGACAGTAACCAGCTGGTAATCTTGCTAAACGTAAGTAATGGAACACGGAACTTACATGGTTGCGCGCTACGGCCAAAGTTTGGAAAATAGTATGATAATAATAATAATAAAAATCTCCAGATTGTTCGAAGTGCTGATTGCTTCAACTTGTGTTATTTTTCGCTATGACGTAACTTCACTGAATTCGCCTTATTTTTGTGCAGGGTGTGAAAGATTTCGTCGGGATATTTCGCAAGGCACCGTCAAGAAAGTACAAATCAACTTAATAGGCCGCAGTTATCCATTTCACTTTTTCACCTGTTTAAGTTCCTTCACTGGCATGAGAGACTTAACGCACGTGGACGATTTTGTAGTGGTAGTCGGGTCGACTGCTGAAATGCAAACGGGGCCCAGCTTTTATGGATGGTTGTCAAGAGCTCACTCTTTAAAAAGTGCAGGTTCTTGGCACTGATTTCCTCACCAGGCCGACATGGAGTTGCTCATGCCAGATGTATTTGACGCTGATCTGGGTCATTCTTAGTGCGCTCAGAATCTTTTGTGTATACTATTGGTTGCCTGCCTGGTGGGGAACACATGGCATATGCAATTTGAAAGTAGCCATACTTAGGAACTCTGAAGAAAATGTGTTTGTTTTGAAATAGCTGTTACTGCGTGCTGTGTGCAATTGAGTTGCTCTCATTCGCCGAACTCGTCTTCCTCAGTTTTTTTCAGCAGATAAAAGAGTCATTTCCTTGAAGTATGCATTACAGGTAGAGACTCTTCTTCGGTAATGCACAATTCGTAGGAATTTCAGTCATCTCGTGTTCTGACAGTCCCTTCGATTCTTCAGGAGCTTTTGATTTGATAGCCACTTGGTGCAGTGCAGTGCTGATATATTCTACACAAAATATACTGTGAATCATAAAACCTGACCACTCAACGTAGATAATTTACTGTGGGGGCCAGATACTAGGGACGGAATCCTTTCTCTTCTCCTGAATTGATCATGAAAATTTCAAAACTATTACGGTAAAAGCAGTTGAACAGTGAAATTCATATGCCTTATTTGGAATCCCTGATAGTTACAGTATATATTATCTGTGATCAGATAGTATTTTTAGAGCTACATTTTATTGTATTTATTTCTTGGCATACCAAGTGTGAACCACTCGGGCGAGAGTTTCCATCAAGCACGGAGAGATTTCACGGCTGGTAGTCGCACCTCGAACCACGGCACTCGCTTTGGGTACCTCATTGCCATCACCTGGTCGTTTAGCGTTATCTCGGACCCTAGAGCTACATTTTATGAACCGTGGTTGTATGCCAAGAAACTAGGGTAAAATTCCAGGTGGAGTAACCTGCATCCAGCATTGCCAGGTAGCAACGACTGCGCATTTAAAACAAAAGAGTGATTCTTGAAAAGTAGTACCCACTTGCACCTGTCAACCCATGTATGTAAACGAGTACCCACTCGTCTGAACCGAATGGTTACCAGACATCAACAACCAGCCAAAATGAACTTTTTTAGAATCCGCACCTTGAAGTATGGAGGTCGCCGACGTCGCTAGTTGATTTAACCGGAAAACGGAGGTGCAGCTTTCTATCCAATTTGCATCACTCTGTGCTTCTTTACTTTTATTATTATTTTCCTAAACCCAGTTGCCGTCAGGAATCGTTCCACGGAGGCGTTCACCAAAGTTGGCCAACCCAGATACCCGGTGCATTGGGATCGTCGCCGCTTTGTCAGTTCTAGACACAGCTGACGCCCATCCTGAATCGGCACATCCGATCCCTTATTTTTTGAAGTGGGTGGAACGTGGATGAGCTGCCGGAGACGGCTGGTTGCCGAGGTTACTTCAGCATTCCGAGCGAGAAACCAGGTTCCGAATCCAGGAGCGCTGACTCCCACACACCGCCGCCTGCCTGGCAGGCGCCGAGGAATCTCGCCCTCCGACCTGCAGGAGATACGTAGCCTTCCATATTCCCACTTGGACGGAATGTGAAGCCCAGAGACCTGCGCAACTTGGGTTCTGGATTACCTATTTTAAAGTCGATGTCGGATGCTGCGTCGTGGATTCGGCTGCCGTTTCTTCATTTTCCATGTGGCCTCCAATTGTTCTGTCATTTGGTTGATGCGCTGTTCTGCTACAGTGATCGTTCGGAGGGCATTGTTGAACCGTGGGCTTCTTACATTATGTACTAGCTCGTATTAATCTTGGATCATTACTTCAGTGGTCATTTGAGTGGTTTGTCATTCACATTGTGATTATTAGTTATTGCAATCACAAATGACTGATTACATGTTATTTCTTGTTGTTTCTTACTCGTTTCTTTTTGTTTAGACAAACTGATTGCAGAAATCAGCCCTAATCCATAAAGACTACTTGTTGAAAGACTTGATTGAATCACGTGTTGTTATTTGATGACTGAAAACATGTTCTCAGAGAATAGCTGTATATAACTATACATATATGTACTATTTATTGTATCTATGTACTATATATATACTATATATATATAATCAACAACAATGTGAATGAACGTGATGATATTATTGATCATGTTGTTGATATCACAGAACATTAAAAAAATATTAAAAGAAATAAAAATATTTCATTTCATTCAACTGAACTGTACATTTACATTTACATTTTCTTTTCCATCTATGCTATTAAAAGAACGAGTGTACATAATTGAAGCGGGAGGGGTTACAGTTACGTACGAAAAGCCATCAACTCCTTCTATCTATGCAAAATCATCACGAACCCGAATACTTCACCACACATCTTCTCAACTGCACAGTGAAACTGAAAGCTCGGAGTTGTTTAAGTTTTTAATTTTCTACATTTAATCTCAACTAACATGCACTTCAAGATAGAATTTTTTGAGATACCATGTTCATTGGAATAGAATGAAAAACCGATTGCAGTGAACGACAATATGTAAAGGTTTCAGAAAGGAGCTAATATTATCAAATTGTGATGATTTTTTCAAGTGACTGCACAAACACATAGTCAAACAAACGAAGGTTTGCTGAAAATACTCGTAAATTTGTTTTGTTTTGTTTTTTAATGGGAATTCAACAGATAATTTCTCGGTGCATGATGAATGCTAAAGTTGCCTGATCCAGAGTGACTTTCCAGTTTCTGAATGACGTGTTCAGTTTTCGGGATGTCTGGTATGAGAACATGCACACTGGGTTTGCACCGCAATTGTTGCTTGTCGGAGAAACGAACAATTTGCGGGTGCTATAGGGGAATGCCCTCAAGTAACAATTCTAAACCAGTGGGAAAGAGAAGATTGCAGCAATGGGAACATTGCAGAGAAATCAGGCAAAGATGCGGCTCAATAGCCAAGGAAACGGGACGAAGTGCGCGGCATGACGAACTAGCTTAGGACCCACTTCGGTAGACCTGGAAAGCGCCTACTGGAGGACTCGCCGATGAGCGGGGCGTGCTCTCCTCGACCCGGATTCGTGCCTGTGCATCACATGTCAAAGTTCCGGGCAGCTCCGATATCTTCTCTAAGGGCAGAACTTATCATATATGCTTGAGTTATAAGATATACATATATGTATAGATAATATATACAAATGTAAACGTAACATTTAAGAATTCCACTCATGTCATAGATACTACTGCTCTTTCAATTACAGTGTCTTGTAATTGTCAGGAAGGAATACAAAGAAATTTGGGATAAAAACAAATACAGATAACAACGTGGACTACTCTCACGTTCTCGACTATGCCCACAACACCCAATATCCACTTCAAAGCCCGACGACGTCATTTAGAAGCTGGGCGTCGTGAATTACTGTACTATCCAGCTTCCATTTCTAAGTTATGATTTACTCATTTCTGTCAATGAAGCAATCTCTAGTCGTGTCACAAGAAGAGATTCTCGACAGATATCCATCTGGATGGGTAATAGGACGTACAAAGATTATCTGAAAGCCCTCAGAAAGACAACGCCAATTTATAAAACCATCCTCTGCCAGCTAGCTCTGTGCCGTTCTGAGACTAATTATACATCTAATTAAGTTTATTTCTGTAATTAAAAGGGAACTGTAACGTGGATTAAGCCGTAGGAATGTATTTGGGCGATTGAAGATGCTGGGTGCGAGCTCCAGCAACCGCCTTACATCCATCCCATGTCAGCGTCCCTCTCAACCATGCTTCTCGACCAAATCTGGAGTCCAAACAAAGAACAAAGTTGCTAAGTTTGGTCTACTAGCTGGGGATTCGATTTTCGTCTGGTCAGCCTAGGGTGGGCCAAGGAATTCCCTAGACTCATCTGCCATCGGTGGAGATGTGCACCTATATTGACGGTGACTGTGTCGACAACGGATCTCGTCACCAGGATATAGAAGCACAGCAGTGCCCGAGGGTGGTCGAGTTCGCCGTCGTTGCACTGGGATCCGTCTGCAACGTCTTGTAAGTGTGCGTCGCCCTGTATTTTTGTTTTTCCTGCAGGGCTTGTGGAAGGTGTTGTCATGGATTCGTCGGTGGATTCGAACTACGTAGATTTGGAAAATAATGGAAGTTTGGTTCCAGCGGTGTTGTCGGCGGGCTTGAATTTATATATGAACATCGCCAGTCTGTGTAAAGGTTGAATGCGCTGAGAGGTGCATGTCGAGGTACCTCTTTTCACTTATTGTTGAAGTTCAGTTTAGATGAAGTGCACTAGGGCGAGCAAACGTTTGCCGTCACAAGAACTGGTGCTGGTAGGGAATTGCAACGGACTCAGGATTGTCTCATTTTGAGGACTACGTCTGTAAACGTGGGACGTCGGCTAGGTGGGGTTGACAATGTCCATTGCGACTCAAAGTTCTTGCTTGCCGTGCTTGCCTGATTCAACCAGCCTCCTTGTGTTGAGAAAGTCTCTCTGGTTGTTTCGAAATGAATCTTTTGATAGGTTTTCAAAGTTAAAACATTTCCATGTGACTTTGATGTATTGCGCTTTTCTCTTCACCCATTATGTAAGCGCTTCCACCTTGTATCGTTTTCCAACACGGTGAAGGTGATGACTTGCAAGAGTCGGAAGGTGGCCTGGATCATTCGAGTAGACAACTCTCTACTCTAATTTGAGGCGTGTGTGAGACCGTATGGTTCTTGTCAATGGTGGATAGAATCGGAGAGATGTTATCTGCCTCGCAGTGTATTCACTCCGAAATCTATCACTTGCTTTGTGCCTTCCTCAATTGTCTGAGTGAAGCTAAATCTGGTGCTCCTTTGACAGGGCATTTGAGTGTATCCTTTCTAAAGACCGTTTTATCGGTGACTTGTTTTAGCTCTCTATGTGAGACTCTGGTAAGCGAAAGTAGCAGATTGCGGCGGTAAAGGTTGGGGGAGCCCTATGTCGATTAAGCATGTTCCGCTTAATCTCACACCGAGCTTCGGTTTCATTGTGGGCATTCCAGCAGATCGTGGGAAGACCAAGGTGGCACAGCGCTCCATGAAGGTGATCTAGATCTGGGCACTTGCTACTGAGCGAAGTTGGTGTTCAACTTGGCGCTAGAGGCTACCACAATGGAGAAAGGGGGGACATGGAAAAGACGGATAATTGGCAATTACAATTGGGGTTCGTTGTGCATGCCAACCCCTCCGTGGAAGGATGGCCGCTCTCTTCCTCCTTTCTTCGGCAAGGATGAAAAACTCTCAGTCCTAGTGGCTGTTGTGATGGGCCTTCAACACGCTCTCGCCATGGCAAGTTCTCCACCACCTCTTACTGCGTTTTGGTATTTTCTACAGAAGTATGCTCTTCACTAATTACGAGATATGGCGGAAGTATTACCGACTCCCCGCTGTTGTTTTTATTCTGTAATGTCTCGACCTAACCTCTGTACTATTGACGTCCGAAACAGGTCGGAGGAATCATTACAGCGCCGCTCTTGATTGCAATGCTCGGGTTCAAGCCGGAGAACCAGGCCTGTAAGATCGCGAACTCGAGCTCTGCATGTATCCTGTGCAATATCTTCATAGATATTAATGATCCTCTCTTCGAAGCTGTTAGAACAAGAGTCTCAGAAAGATCGTATGCTTACACCGAGCTCTTAACTTCTCCGGTTGATTTCCTGTGAATTGTTTTGAAGGAAGTCGAGAAACACATGTCGTCTGAACTAGACATGGTATTGTGACGTGCTTGATGCAGACCTGGTGTCGGCGGCGCTCATCGTCGCAGCCGTGGCCTCGTTCGTTCAAATAGTACAACTCAGGATTCCTGGAACGCGTTATGTGATCGGGTCAGGCATGTTGTCAGTGATGGGCGTATCCTTCTCATTTGTCCCCATTTCACAACAAGTTATATCAACGCTTAGTAAATGTGCATGTGCGGGGGTGCCCTGCACTGTAGGAGGCACGTGTGGGGCATGTGCAGGTCCACTTACCGGAGAATGCCTCACTCCAGAAGCAGCCTACGGAAAAGTTCTTGGCACCGTAAGCACTACAGAGAACTCTGTACACTACCTTAGTAGCTAAATTCTTCTGATGCGCTCCAAACTTGGCATTGATCAACTGTTCTCGAATACGGTTCCTCTGCAGGTTTTGGTATGCTGCTTCTACCAGATTTTCGTGTCATTCGTCCCGTCGCGTGTCCTGCGTCGGGTGTTTCCTCCAGTTGTGACGGGAACCTGCCTGGTGCTTCTCGGAAGTGCGCTCATTGGAGCCGGGTTCGCGAACTGGGGCGGAGGCATTTTCTGCAGCAGCCAGGTGTTGACTACCAAAATACCCTGCAGCGGGAATGGAGAAGTAGTGCTGGCTTTCGGGCATCGTGTCTATCTGGGGCTTGGATTGGTCGTCTTCTTCGCTATCATCTTTGCTGAATTGTTTGGATCCCCGTTCATTCGAAACATCGAGGTCATCGTCGGGTTGCTCGTGGGCATGATTGTTGCGTCGAGTGTGCACTACTCGTCCTGCGATGAGACGGGTACATGCAAATCATTGAGGTGTGCTCCTTTTATCAATCGTCATCCGCCATGTGGATCATTTGATTTGGT
The DNA here is from genome assembly GCF_059467195.1 of Physcomitrium patens. Classification (NCBI taxonomy): domain Eukaryota; kingdom Viridiplantae; phylum Streptophyta; class Bryopsida; order Funariales; family Funariaceae; genus Physcomitrium; species Physcomitrium patens. The sequence continues at coordinate 7,845,043 of NC_143421.1, forward strand.
TACTGTAACGATCGGTTACTGCATGATAGAAGTCCCACATGGTAGATTCGCTGGTTCTATTGCGCCGTGAAAACTTTTTGAGGAGGCAGTGAGAAGACTGGGATATGGCTGTGCAGGTTCGTAACAGGTCAGCAAATCTCGGACGCCAAGTGGATCACCTTCTTATGGGTGAAGCGGTTTCCGCTGGGATTTTACGGACCTGCAGTGCTTCCCATCTTATTCGCCTTCATGGTGACCACAATGGAGTGCATCGGCGACATTACCGCCACCGCTGAGGCTAGCCAACTGGAGCCTGTTGGCGAAAAGTTTGAGAAGAGTATCCAGGGAGCTGTGCTTGCCGACGGCATCAACTCCTTTTTCTCAGCGCTGGCAACCATTACACCTGTGACAACATACGCTCAGAACAACGGCGTTCTGTCTCTCTCGCGATGCGCATCGCGGTACGCTGGATATGCTTGCTGTGTTTGGCTCCTGATACTCGGAATTGTGGGCAAGTTTGCTGCCATCATCCTTACCATTCCGAACTGCGTCTTGGGCGGCATGACCACGTTCCTCTTCACCGGGGTGGTTGTTTCTGGTATCCATGTGCTGAATCTCAGAGAAGGTCTCAACCGCCGTAATCGGTTCATAGCCATCATGTCTATCGGCGTCGGAATGGGCGTCACTCTTGTTCCTGCTTGGGTGAACATAACCAGCCAGTTCGTGGATTATCCTTTTGAAGGAAACTTCTGGCCTATCAATCCTTCATGGTCTCCTGCCTTCCGAGGTATGCACAGCGTCTACAGTGACACTGCCGAACTGTTTGTCATTACTCTGTTAACGAATCTTTTCTTTTCGTGATTAGTACTAATCTGAAAGCTAATCCCAATCGTATGTGCAGGTTTTAGGGACTCAATCATCATTGTCATGTCCAATGGATTCTCCATAGGAGGATTCATTGCTGTTTTCCTCAACCTCATCTTACCTTTCGATAGGAACGATGCACCGTCCGGGTGAGTTATTCATACTCTTCTGCCCATACTACACTTATTCCAAGTTCCGCAACGATGGGTCTATTCGGTCTGTTTTATTACAAGAAGATCGTCTTTTTCCAGTCACTGACCTCGATCATGCTCTCTTGGATTTTGTGGTCATGTTTGCGATGCAGAATTGAGGAGGAGAAGACACCGGTAGACTACATGGACAAGAAGCATGTTGAACTTTAGGTTCTGCAGATTGCATCTACACGAGATTTCAACTGCTTGGAGTTATAACTTAAGTTGAGTGAACTGTAGACTGTTTGTGAGCACTGGACCAGTGGTTGATACCTCAACTCATGTATGTACATTGGGTACGAGCATTACTGGAGCTTTTCGCTTGCTTTCTTTCCACTAGTTTGTCACCTTCGGTCACGCCACCGTGAACATGATCTTCACGACATTCACAGGCCATAGAATTCTCGTCGATCGGAAGCAGTCGGTGGCTCTGACCCCTAGAGCGCGAGCTAGAATTCCATCTCCGGAAGCTCTATTGAGAAGGGTGACAAGTCAGCCTCCAGATCCATTAGCGTGTGCATCTTCTACAAGTCATTAGGATGTGGACAGATCGAATTTGACGTTGTCTGAACTCCCTTTGTACGGGAATTCTGTTTCCATTAAAAAAAAATTATGTGCTATAGCTTACCGACAAGTGTACAAGATCGTTAAAACTATCAAATGCGTCGACCTCAACTTCCAAGTCATCTCCATATGATTGAATATTCAAACCTGATTGCAGGATGCATTACGAATCCTGTTTGGAACTGTGCGGACAGATAATTCTCGTGACCATGGAGAAGATTTGTCTAAAAATGATTGTAATTCGTTTTGAACTATAGATCTCTAAGTTCGATTTGTTGATACAGTAACTCAAAGTAATATACATCATGAACAAATTTTCAAAATTGAAGTGCAGAAAAACTTCAAGAAAAAAACTGCGACAATTTCGAAGCGCCAATTTTATGTTTCTGTATATTCAAGATTCTGTTATGTCTTCCAAGACGTTCGATGGAAAGGATTTAAGTATATATATTTTTAAGTCACTTGTTATTCACTTCTATAGAGTTTCATTTTTATTTTAAACACAACCGGGTATATCTGATGCATTGCTTAGTAAGTATTAAGTACAAGACATTCAAGCACCTAAATCCCAAGGAATAGGGTGGTAAATGAAGTAAATCTATGTATTTCTAAGAGTAAGTATTAGTTCTAGTATGTATAATAATATCATTGTAAGGAAATTTTAAATTTTACACCATTGTTTTCAATCATTTGCTTCATTATATCCTAATAATAAAGCAAGGCTTTGCCATTTTCTACTTACTTTTTTAGTTTGGTTTTTGTGAATTTCTATTTTATTCTACCATAGTCCACAAGGCTTGACCAAATTTTATAACATATTCTTTGATTGTTCCAAATTTCACTATTTAAAATTCATATATTACAAAGGTATAATTTCTATACCTTTGTAATATATGAATTATTTTAACATGGCTTTTTTCAAAGCTCATAAATCAAATCAAATATTTTTCCATTTGAATTTATAATTCTCTTTTAGTTTTTCACTATATTTTTTTGATGCAAGATTTTGTGGCATGATGAATTAGTTGTTGGTGTATATATTAAAGTTGGAGGATTATAATTGAAAGATATAATTTGAAAGGACTTCTTTTGAATAATAAAGGCCTATCAATCATTGAATTATATCTTTGATAGTCAATGCCAAATATAACTCTTTTCAAGTGTTAATCTAATAAATATATTTCAAATGATTTATTATTAGAAGCTAAGTTGAATTCTTGGAAAGTTTCCTTAAAAGATTTAAAGTAATTGATTGTTTCTTTGTAATCTTTGTTTATACAAAATATTTATTCTAGTCGAAGTGATGTATTCATTAATAAAAAAGAAGTCTTTTACCATTATAAGAGTTACATAAAACTTCTAAGAAAGAAATTAGAAATTTAGATTGAAGTTGCGAGATCTTTTTGGTCCATGTTCTATTTATACGCAACCAAATTTTGGATCCCCTACTCATATCTATTTAGAAAATAATGACCATGCACAGTCCAAATTCCATTTGTTGAGATTTTTGAACTCTTAATCTCTTAAATAAGTTATCATTGACATAAAAATTATTTATTTAATTAATTATTTATTTACTTTTTATTTTTAAACCTTCATATCTTATTCATGGTAACTCGGATTTATATATTTATTATACCATTGGAAAGATAAAAAAAATTAAATTTTAAAAAATATATTTTTTACTTTTATTTTTTATTTTAAACTAGATAAAAACTCAATGAATAGACTATAATTAGTTTTGTAGTATACAATTGCTTGATTGCACTTTTTTCACTTTTTTTTGTGTTGTTTTCCTTTTGTTTTTGTTCTTGCTTCTTCCACTTCACACCACCAATTACAAAATTTTTTTAATTGTGGCCATTTTGTAATTTGGATTGAGTAGTGAATTTTACACTCATATTAATTTATAGGACGTGTGTTTAATTTATGAAGTAAATTTCTTATATGTGTACCACATGACAAATTTTTACTACAAAAGGCCAACATATGTAGTATGTTGCCAACTTGTTCGCAAAGTTTTCAACCTACTAATAAGCTATAGATCTATATAAAATAAAATCCACATCTATTAAGCTTTTAATATATTTTTTTTACAATATATTATTATATTTATATACTTTTACTTATTTCTACCTAACTCCCCTTATCTAAAAAATTCATAGTGTTGGTTATATCTATAATATTATTTCTCTTTTTAGATATAAGTTCTATAAGAAACAACTATTTTACGTTGAATCTGTATTACAGACATACATATTTATTCTAATATTATCTAAATAATATGAATAGATAGAAATAAATAATAATAGGGTAATTTGATAATATTTTATAGAAAAGATTCTTAAAAGCTTTATAAAATATAGCTCATAGGTAGATAGTATATATAGAAACAAAAGTGAAGCATTTTTTTTTTTTATTTTTGTCAATTTTTTAATTTATTTTAGTCTAATATCAAGGATCTTTAGTTTTCTTATTTTTTGGAAATAGCCATTATAATTTTTTTAATATATACACTTCGTCATTTTTATTTTGTCATCTTTCTTTGAAAAAAGTATCACTTTTTTATTTGCTTTCATTAAGTTTTTGTTCTTGAAAAAATGATAAGAATATATTTATAATATCAGAGATTTGTCTTTTCTTGATTAAGAGTGGATTATCTCTTTTTCTTGACAAGACATAAGCATATTAGAAGTTGCAAGTTATTCATTGCTTTTAATGCATTAATGTTTGTAATGCATCAACTCAATTTATCAAGACAAGAAACAATAAGATTGGTAGAAAGTGAAGATATAGAAATGATTGGAGCTATGTCAACATTTACACCAAATTATATTATTCATTCTATAACAGAACACTATTTAAGCATTAGAGAACCAAGAATTTCCTTTCTTGAGAAGTTTGATGGTATAAGATCAAAATTTCAAGGATTTATCAATCAAGTATAATTGGCAATTGAACTTCAATTTTAAAGCTATTCAACTCCAAGATCCTAAGTCAAGTTTATTAGAAAATTATTTTTAAGTTTTACTTTATCATGATTTTTATCCTTTTTTAAATGACGTGATCTAATATTAGATAATTTAAAGGCATTCTTGATAGAGTTTTAATTCATATATGGAAAACATGATGCAATTCATATTTCAACCAATAAGATCTTTATTTTGTGTTAAAAAAATTAATTTATAATGTTATATGCTTTATAATTTTATTAACTTTCAATTAATATTAAGTAGAATAATGTTGCACTCATTAGAAATTTTTTTCACAAATTATAATATGAGGTAAAGAAATTGATGCTCAACTTACTTGATTCTCAAACATTGAGTCGAGTGATTTATTTTATTATGAAATGTATCATTGACTTTTAAAATTTTGATCTAAAAGTTGTACAAATAGGCCTAAATATTATTATAATTCATAGTACCATCTACATTTTTTTAATACATATATTTGAAAATTAAGGATATATAAATTAATGTAATATATTTCAAACCTCTTACAAAATAAGAAAAGACTTGTTATTGTCAAAAAGAAATATGCTTATATTATAAAAAACTTAAGCATACTACTCAATATTATCCAAAGAAGCAACACAATAATAAAATAAAGAATATGGCTATCAAAAAAGATAATATGTTGAAAGAAATAATTTTCCAACTATAATAGGGATCATGCAACTAAAACCTTGTACAACACTTTATAAAGTTTATATTCTCTCCTTAGTACCCTCTCTTTGTTTTACAATAGATGTTAGCTTAAGACTTAAACATTATAAAGCTTTTATCTTATTAGATTTATGAGCCTCAATTTATTTCATAAATGAAGCATTTGTTAAAAAAATAGCATATCCTTAATAAAGAAAATTAAATTTAATCATGTAGAAGTCATAGATGGTCGTCTATTGTCTTTTAAAGATATTATTCATGAAACTATTCTTATAGAAATAGCAATTAATGATCATAGTAATTTTATAATATTTAATATTATTTTATTTTCCTCTAATCAAGTCATTTTAGATTTATTGTGGCTAAAAAAATATAATCCTAGAATAAATAGGATTTTTTGTAATTTAAACTTTTTTGAGAATATAATAAAAAAAATTGTTAACTAAGTACAAAGTCATAAATCTAATGCATCTAAATCTGCATTTATAGGTGCACAAGCTTTCTTTCATGTTATAAAAAAACATCAACTTATGTTATTTATGCTATACCTATTTTTAATAGTAGAAAGTATTCAAGTGGCATTCTAAGCCAATATTAAAACTATTAAGATGCCTTTGAGAAGAAGAATGTAGATACTCTTTCAAAACATCATTTTTATGATTGTTTAATTGACTTTCAAGAAAGAACTTAGTAGACATTTGGACCAATCTAAAATTTATTACAAAATGAGTTAGTTGAATTCAAGGAATATTTTAAAGAAAACTTGGCTAAGAATTTCATACACCATTCAAAATCTCCAATATGAGCTCCTATCTTGTTTGTGAAGAAAAAAAATGGATTATTGTGGATGCTTGTGGATTATTGAAGACTTAATAAGATTACTAATTAAAAATAGGTACCAACTACCTTTGATATCTCAATTTTTTGATCAACTAAATTAAATCAAGATCTATGTAAAAATTGAACTATAAAAAGTAAATACTCTAATATACATCAAAAAATGAGATGAATAGAAGACTATGTTGTTGTGTAGTAACATGACTATATGATGAAAAATAAAAATATGGATGTTATTATAGAAAGAACTAATAAAAATATATAATAAAAAAATAAAGATAAATGATAGAAAGGTAGTAAGAAATTTAGTCTTAATATTACTTTTTATAGAACAAATTTCTATTTACTTTGTAAGAACATAAATACTTCAATTCATAGTAAATAAGATAATTAAATAATATATTCATCTTTAAGAGTGAATTTATAATAGATTTTTAGCATAAATTTCTTCAAATTATCAAAAATTGATATCCAAAGAGGACCGATTATCAACTTAGATCAAAATCAGATCCAAAGGCATAAAACTGTGCACCTATGGTGACTCTATAGTTCTTTTATAAATCAAAGAGTGGAATTTGAGAGGAGACTTGAGAAGAAATTTTTTTAGAATTAATTTCATGTCATTTGGATTAATATTGAGGTTTTGAAGGATTTTCAAAGTTAATAATGTACTTAGTGGATTTAGATTTTTAAAAATAAAAATAAGTTTGAAAATTTGATAATTTTGTGAATTTTATAGGATATTTATAAGTAAAACCTTAAAAATTTGTTGGTATGTTTGTTTTCAATATGTGAGAAATTTTAAATTAATTAAATAGTTAGATTGAAATATATGAGAGTTTTTGTAGATTATGATCTTAGAAATTGGAGTTAAGAGAATTAATAAATATTTTTAAGATATCTGTTAATTTGCTAGTTGGATTGAAATATAATTTTTTTTTCAAAGGTAGCTAGCTTGACTTGCAACAAATGTGAAAAGTTTGAAATTAATGAAATTGTGAAAATAAGAGATTGTAGCTTAGAAATACTAATGTTAGTGTTTGAGAAAGAGGTTGATTAATATCCAAGCGGAATTTAGAGATTATTATCTATTTGATATGATTAATTTTATTTAAATATTTTTGTGCTTATTTTTAATTTAATTGTTGCAAAGTTTGAAAATTTTAAATAAAAATCAACAATCCAATCATGAATTATTGAATTTTTAATTTACTGTAGGATTTATTAAGAGCTGTTTAGGATTTAGGATTTGATTAAAAATTGATTAGTTTTGGTTTAGAATCCATGGTTTTATCTAGATTTGATTAAAATTTTAGTAAGATTTTACTAGAATTTGACTAAGATTTGATTAAGATTTGTTTAAAATTTGATTAGAATTAATTTAAGATTTAGGATTTGATTTAGGACTTGATTAAGATTTAGGATTTGTCTAAGATTTGGTTAGGATTTAAGATTTTGTCTAGATTTGATTAGAATTTTATTAGAATTTTATTAGAATTTTGTTAGAATTTAATTAAGATTTGATTAAAATTTATCTAAAATTTAATTAAGATTTTTTTAGGATTTTATTAAGATTTGATTAGGATTTAGAATTTCATTAGAATTTGATTTAAGATTGGAATTACGTATTTCATTAGAATTTAATGTAGTATTTTAAGATTCATTAAGATTTTAATTAAGATTTTGATTAAGATTTAATTAGGATTTTATCTAGGATTTGACTAAAGTTCATTGGAATTTCAATTAAGATTAAAATAGGATTGGATTAGGATTTATTTAGGATTCTTATTTTTATTATTTCTTTAGGATTATTATTATTTTTTTAAGGTTTATTTTTATAGTTCTTTAGAATTTCTTTGTTATTTTTCTTTGAGATTAAATTATCACTTTTTATATTTTTTTTGTAATTTCTTTTAAATTTACTTTGAATTAATTAAAATTTAATTAAAATTATTGATAATTACTTAAAGTTTATTTAAGACTTGATTAGACTTGATAGGATTTTTATTGCATTTTTACTTACCTTCTACAAGTAGGTACTTAGTGAATTTTTAAATAAGAATATACGTAATACAACAATATCTCATATACAAGTGAATAATAATCAAGAGTTTGATGTAGAAGAAGTCTTAGACTTGATGCGGTATTGACTAGATACGATATTTGTAAATGCTTATAGGAGCCAATAAAGAATCTTGCAAATGCAACAAAGAAGGTCAAAGCTTTTTATCAATAATATCTATCAAAACCAAGATAAAGAGTCAAACAAATCTTTTCTATAAAAGAAAGCATGTTCAATATAGATTTCATTCCATTTTCTATCCTTTATTTTACTTTTTTTTATATTAGTTGCACTAATAAGATAGAGAATTAATAGCAAGAATATTCAACTAAAGAGCTATTATTTTTTGACTTATCAAAAAAGATATTAAGATTTTTATAGCTTTTAAGATGATATAATAGAAACAAATACCTTCAAAAATAATATGATCTTTCTTGAATAGAAAGAGAGATACATTACATTTGATATTATAACCTTAGAAGAAACTTCAAATGCTTGGTAATTTTATTGATGGTAGAAACAGCTTTTGATGGTATTACAAATACTTTGTTTGAAAGAAGTTACAAAGGCCTCAATAATGATCAAATAATAGGGTGGTCTTCTTTTGTTAAAATGATATATTATCAATGTCTAAGAAGACCTATCAACTACCTTTAAAAGAAATAAAGTTTAAAATATTTACCAAATATAATTCATTGCATTTTGGACTTTCTCAACATGTAACTATGGCTCTTTGTGGAATTTGTTCTCAGAAGGAAGAATAATATCAAAAAAATATATATTTAATTTAATAATTATCTAGATAATATGAATAGATAAAAATAGATAAAAATAGATTAATTTGATAATATCTTTTAGAAAAGATTTCTAAAAGCTTCATAGATGTGGTTTCATCTTTATAAATGTTTATAGGTGATTAATAGGTTAGAAACTTGGCCAACAAGTTATTCATGTGTTGTATGCATTGATTGCTTGTAATATTAGCTAACTATATAGCACATATATAGGAAATTTATCTTATAAGTTAAGACATGTGTCTTATAAATTGGACAAGTATTAGAAATCCTATAGAATGTCATTACATAGTTTTTAGATAAATAGAATATTTAAAAGCAAGAATAAAGCCTTCTTCACTCTTATTAATTTTATTTTTACTTCTAGTCTAGTTTCAAGGATTTTTTAGTTTTCTTGACTTTTAATAATAACTATTGTAGTTTTTTTTAATATACATACTTTTTTTTTTCTTTTTTGTCATCTTTCTTTAAGAAAATTTCACTTGTTTATTTACTTTTATCAAGTTCTTATCCTTAACAATGTACATCTTGATTTTATTAAATGTTATTGATGAAAAATATCAGTCTTGTTTGCTACATTTGCAAGATTCTTGGATAGCTTAGCTTCTATGTACATTCACTAATATCATATCCATGCCAATGTAAAAGATATTCTAACCTATTTTGACACTACCTTATATCTAAGATTTCTTCAACCTCAAATTCTTGTTTATTATCCATTTTTATAAGAAGATATTGCATTTATCTTCTATCCGGTATATCCATTGCCTTATATGGCTCAAGAAAAAACATATAGAACATATAATGGATTTTCAAAGATTCTAGTAAATATAATTAATATGAAACTAAATTTATTTTTTAAAAAATAAAAAATAGTCTAAATCTATTATAATCTAGCTTGTTACAAAGGCCACTAATCTTGATATTATAAAAAAATAATTATACCTTATCACAAATATAAAATTAAGGTTATTTCTTGCAATAAGTATTTATATTGATTCTTTGTCTATCTTGAGCTTTTTAAAATTGTACCTTTATTATTGCATGCAGCTCTAATAAATAATTTTTCAAATATATCATTGCAAAATTATGAAATTTTACAAATTCAAAAATATAAAATTAAGCATAATAATCTTAATTAACATAAAAAATATTTATTAAATGAAAAAATATATCATATTATTTTAGGAAATTTTTTTCAATAATAATGAATTTATCTAATTATCTTAATGGTAGTTAATAATATATCTTAAATATTAGTCTATTTTTTTTTTTTTTTTTTTTTTTTTTTTGTTTATCAATTTGAAGATAGAAAGCCAAAGATAATTTTATGTTTATCATTAATATTTTGAAAAAGGTTATTTAAAACCTTCATACAAATTGAGTTTTTTTATTAAATATAATTTAATTTGGTAATCAATAATAGTAATAAATATTTTAAAAATTAAATTTGGCGATTTTTTTACTTGTGATAGATTTTGAACATAATACAAAATGTGCTATCTTTGTGATCATAAATATAGAGTCATAAAAACTTGAAATAAGGAGATTTGTAATAAAATCTATACAAACAAAAGACTATGGTTGTTTTGGTATAAATAGTAGTTTGAAAAGTCCATAAGATTATTAATAAGGAGTTTTGATATTAAACAAATATCATATGATTATACAAAGTCTTTAATTGCCTTCTATATTTGAGACCACAAAAAATCTTTAGATATTGATTCTAAAGTCTAGTTGTATTCAAAATATTGTGTAATTAAAAAATTATGATGACTTTGAAAAATATGTAGTTATGCTTTACCTTTTGGAATATATATGCATCTATCTAAATAGAGAAGATTATTTTTGAATTCTAACTTAGAAGTATCATAAATTTTTAAAAAATCATTTTTAATATCATAAACAAGATGATCTTAGGATATACTTCATTGAATTTACTTTAAAAAATTAAACCAATAATTAATATTAATTTTATAATTCAAAGATAAAATTACTTTGGCTTTAGAAGAATAATTTTTTTGTTGATCAAAATACATATTTCTTTCTTTTGATGCAAGTTAAAAGTACTTAAAAAGATTTTTTTATAAATTATGTTTTTTTTGATAGATATATAATATTGAATTCAAATTTTATCAAAGACATGTTCTAATGGGTTTGGCAAAAATTTAAAATATATTTTGATACAAAATACATGAGGTTCTTTTCATCTGTATAAATAATGGCGAGATTAAAATTATCTTCCAAATATTGGTGCTATTCATGAAATGAATCCAAAATTGAAAGAATTTTTTTAATATGAATCTTATAATTGATCTTAAATTTTTAAAATATTCTTGAATAAAAAGCTACTAAATTAAAATTTTCATTTGCATCCATTTGTGATAATATTATATTGTAGGTACAATTCAATACTTCTATTTTCATAAAAAATGCTTCAAAAAAATCAATGTGATACAAGATTGGAAATTAGTAAAAGTTATCTTCAAATCTTCAAATGTTGTTTTAGCTTCTTTATTCTATTCAAGTTTTTGTTTACAAATCAAATATATTAGTAGAATTACAACTTGAAAAAAGTTTTTTCTAAAGATTTAATAAGAATTGGTAAATCTCAAAAAATATTATAAATTTCTTATTGTAGTTAGAATCTTTTAATCTATGATAGTTTGAACTTTCTCTAAATCCATTATATGGCCATCATTTAAAATGATGTATTTTAAGAAGTCAATTTCAGTTGTGTAGAATACATACTTCTCTATCTTTTCATATAATATTACATCTCTAAGTTTTTGTAACTTACAATAAATATAAACTTTATATTTTTTATTCTTAAAATATATTAAAATATTATATAAATATCAAATAAAAAAATCATCTTAAAACTCTCATAAAATATCATGTATTAGATGTTGAAAAGTATCTAATGTATTTATGAATTCAAAAAGCATGCCATTATATTTAAAATTTCCTACTTAGTTTGAAATATAATCTTTTATTTATCTCCTTCTTTGATGCATATCAACTTATATGCTTTTTATAGATCTATTTTTGTACAAATCTTTGTTTGATTTAATTGATTAAAAAGTCATAATATCAAAAATAAAAGATATCTATTTTTAATGGTAATAGTATTGAATCTTTAATAGTCCATGTTCATTTGTAGTGATCTATCATTTTTCTTTGCAAATAAGATAAGAGCTCTTGTTAGAAATTTGAAATAATATATGAAAATCTTAGTCAGATTTTTGTTGATATATTCTTTGAATGTAGCCAACTTGTTTTGTGATAAGCTGTAGATTGGTCCAAATGATAGTTGAACTTTTTTTTAAAGATCAATTGAGCAACTATAATGTTAATACTCCAAAAAAATATTTACATTTTGTTTTCAAAAATATTTTGATAATCCTTATATTCACTTCAAATAATGCTTGAAGTCTTTTTACCATCAAAAATAAATGTGGCATAAATAATAAAAGATGGCCTTCTTTTTTTTGCATATATAAAGCTCTTATACCTATTAATAAGAATTCGGTTATACTAGACTTATAAATTTCTACTTAAATAACAAAAACCTAAATTATATTACAAAAAAAATTAAGATTATAAGAAATCAAATCTATTTAAGGATTATACTTCTTTACTTACAATCAAACTAAAATAACTAGATTAGAGGAAGATCTAATAATATTAAATTATATTAAATTATTAAAACCATTAATTTCTACATCTAAAGGAATAGTGTTATAGGTAACACTTTCAAAAGATAATAAACAACTATCTATGACTTTACACATATAGACTTAGTTTTCTTGATTAAAGATATTTCTTGTTTTTTAAAAAACTCTTTATTTATAAAACAATTTGAAGTTCTTGAATCTAACAAGGAAAATACTTTATTATAATTTAATCCTAAATAATCATCTATTATAAAATAAGATAAGAGATTTGAAAAGAAAATATGATCTTTATTAAATATTATACAAAATTTTAGTCTAATACTCTTTATTATAGTTGAACAAACTTTTTTTCTAATATATCATCTTCTTTGGTAATTGTACTCATCATTTTGTGTTTATATTGCTTCTTTGAATAATATTAAGTAATTTTATAACAATATACATAATCTTTTAACATATATTGTGAAAAATTAATTATAAAAATATACATAATTTTTGAACATATAACAATATTAAGTAATTTTTCACAATCTATTCTTCTTACCAAAATTAAGTTTTTTCTTGCTAAAAGAGAGATTTAAAATATACTACATTAATTTGTAAATTTTTTTCTATAATAAATAATTTTCTAAAAGCTTTGGAATTATTTTCATCACTCCATTTCTTCTTTTTCAACCATTTTTTTTTGGCATCTTTTAACAAATCAATTTTTATATGCAATGGCTTAAACAATAAATTATTCAAATAAGTCTATTTTTGTTATTATTAATAAGAATTCTTTCATATTATCTTTTAATCCATATCAAAATTAATTGATAAGGGCTTTATCATTCCAATCTACATTGCGATTTTTGTTTTGGAGTTTAGTAGTATATATAATAGCCAATCATAAACTTAATTATAAAGATTAGAATTTTGTCTCTACTACCTTCTTCAAATTATTTTTTAAATATGACCATAAATACTTTCAAGAATTAATCTAGATCATAGAAGAGTTATGAATCTTTTTCCATCAAATATACAAATAATAAAAAAAAATTCTAGATAGAATTGAATTTATAAATCCAACTTAAATAAATCCATTAATGTATTGGAATAGATGTAACTTTAGATGGAGCTTGACTTGTTATAAAAATCATCAAAATATTGATCTTATTCCATCAAATTTTTTTGACATACTAATCCTTGCTTCTTTCATATTTATAGGAACAAAACTTCTTGGATTTAATTATAAGATTGATCTACTTACTTCTCTTAATTACACAATTTTTTGGCTTAGAGATTGAATTTTTTTATTGACTTATTCTATAGGTACAGAAATAGTAATTTTATAGTTGACATTAATAATTTTAACATGATTTTTTTATTTGGTTTTAATCTTAAGCTTTTAGACCTTAGCTATCAACAATACTTATTATCTTTAGCCTTGCATTTCTTTCTTTATCTCTCTTAAAAAAATCTTTGAAGTACCTTTCACTAAATTTTTACATTTAATGTGAGATCTAATTTTTATACCTTCTTATTTCTAATATTTTATTTTTTCTTAATTCTTTTGAGTTATTTTTAAAGTTTTTAAAACTGAATTTAAATTATGTTGAATTAAAAAATATTCAAAATTATATTTTTAATTAATTTAAACTTGTACTAATTTTTTTTGTATGCTAATTTTTTCTTGTTCTCAAGTGAGCTTAATCTTTGAAAAATTGCTTGTAGAATCTTATAGATTATTTAACTCTATTTTAAAAAGTGCTTGTTTTTTTACTAAAGTCTAAAATTTTTCTACTTGGTCTTGAATTCTTGAATCTTTGAACTAATGAGTGTTGAATTTGAAGCTTTATTTTTGAAAACACATAAGATTAAGTTAAAGAAAAAAATATGTATGTAAATTATTTGATAGAATTACATTTTTTTTAGTTTTTTATTTAAAATTATTACTTTAAAAAAATAGTTGATATAAATTTTATCAAAAATAGCTAGAATTCTAAAGCCATCTCTTTTTTTATTCCATAAGTAATTGAAAAACCTTTTATTTTTAGATAATTTTAAAGAAGAAGTCTAGATTTGAAATAATTCCAAGAATTCTCTTTATTACATGAAATTAGTCTCTTACAAAATAAAAATATATTTCTTGGTCTTTCGACCATATTGTAATCTCTTCTTAAGATGAAGGTGTATTAGATAGTAGTTTATTTGCTAAATCAAACTTCATTTGGCTTCTTTTTTGAACCTATTGGAAGTATAATTTTTTGCTATTTCTAATATATTTTTATAAATATCATTAATTATTATCTATAAAGTATTGCTACTCATAAGAGAATTTACATTGATAATTAAATTTTTAATAGAAGGGACAATTAAAATACATGTCCTTCTTGCCCTTGCTTTAATAGAATTATTTACATACTTGGAGTTGCTTCTAAGATGTAAAAACTTGCATTGGACCAAAGAGTTTTGCTCAATTCTTGGGCCCTAATACCACAAAATTTTTACTCTTGTAATAATAAAATATTATACTTTAATAATATACTTTAGATAGAACTTCTTAACTTAAGTACTTTAGGAAGATCATTAAGTCAACTTATATTATATAATAAGATATTTATTTTTATAAAAATGATTTGAAAAAGATTAAAAAATTATTTTATATTAAATTTTTGGATTAGAGCTTTTCAAAATTTTAATTGCCAATAGTTTCTTACATTTTTCAAACACATGGATTGAATGAGAGAAGTGACTTCTTCTTCTATGCTTCATGAATTTAAGAAAAATATTTAAGTTAAGAGATATATTTAAGTTGATGAAGGTTATAGACGTTCTAAGATAGTTCAAAGATTGAAGTGGCCCCTTTGGACTATTTAAGGGCCTTTAAATATTATCTTAGATTTTGGTTGAAGAAAGAAAGATAGCTTTGACTTTATTTATCTTACTTACTATCTTAGGATTTCTACTTTGGGCTTGATCCTTTATAAAGGCATTGCAAGTACATCTGAGGGAATTCTTGTGGTCTAATACAATTGATTCTTGGAGTTGAAAGGAAAAATCAATCAAGGTCAAGATTAATACAACTTTTTTTGGTTGGATGTGAGAAAAATGAGATTTTATACTACTATCTTTGTACTATTTTTCAAAAGAAAACAAAGTAATTGTTAGCAATACAATGAGCCTTTGCAAAGATATCAAATTTATTTTAGTAAATATAAGAAACAAAGAAAGATTTTAATTAACCTTAGTATAGACTAAAATATTAATGAAGTTATTTTCAACTTGCTCTCTAAATATCTTACATTTCATTTTTATTTTTTGATTAGATTATTCTTTGTTGTATTAAAAGGTATTGTATTGCAATTAGATTATTGAGGCATTGAACATTTTATTAAGTATAAAGGAACTTTTTTTTTTCTTTTCATCTTTTTTACTTTGAAGTGAATAAAAAGTTACATTAGAAACATATTGTACTTAAATTAGAACATACTTTGCTTGCATCCTTATTTGGGCCTCTTATATTATTAATAAATATATTAGTATTAGATGCTTGTTTTTGGTTTTTAGTTGAATTTCTTGCACTAAAAATTAATGTTTCTTTTGGTAGTAGAATGGTGAAGAATATATTACAATTATACCCCACTAGAATCCATGATAGTCAAGTACGTCTTAACTTCATATTCTACAAAATTTCTTTTACTATTGAATCAATTGTCTAGCTTAAGAAGTTGAGTCAAAATTGATTAGCTATAGAAGAGAAAGTCTATTTTTTGTAATAAATCTTCTTAAGAAAGATTGTTTTGAGAATTAACCTCCCTTATGAATTCAATCAAGATAATGCTTGCCAACACAAGAATAATATGAGTTTTTAGAAGGTCTCTAGATTTATGGATCTTGTCAAGCTTTGAAGCCATTTCCATACTAGTTAAGATTTTGGTTATAGCTATATTAGCTAAATTTGATTTACCACTTTACTCCTTATATCATATATTATTTATGGCTACAAGCAAAGATGTGTTATATAAGAGAGTTCTTTATATTTGTAGAATTAATAGAAATTATTTGTTTGGAGTTCCTCCATTTATTATTATTATTATTATTATTATTTGATTTTTTTAATTTTTTTAATTTTTTTTTGTTTTTTTTTGATTTTTTTGTTTTTTTTTATCTCTTTGGCATTCAAATTTATCTTTGATTCTTGTTAGGTTGTAGTGTTATTTTATTCTATCTTATGTAAAGATATTTTTTGATTTATGATAGCCAAGTTTTCTTTATAGCATATATGTATCAAGGTCTTGCTTTGATCTTTTGTGGTCTTCGATAGCAATTTTTTTAGAAGGTCTTCTATATCTCTATTTACTTTTTGACTACCTTTGACTTTGTCTAAGTTTTTAGAAGATTTTTTCTTAGGTTGTTTTATCTTGAGATACTCCTTGAATTTGTACCTTGTACTAAGAGAGAATCTACATTTGATAGATAATTTATTAAAGTTAATCACAATAAATACTATCTTGTCAATCATTAAGTTTATTACTTAAAATTTAAACTTCCATCCCTCTCTAGAATTTCAGGCTACATAGAATCTAAGCTCATGGATCTTATGGTTTTTAATACTGTATAAGAACTTTGTTGAAACAAGTTGCCAAATGTAGGGCTATTTTTAATCTCATCTTATACTTCCTTTAGTATTATTTATGTAAAGACTTTAATGAACCCTAGACCATCTGATATGTTGTAGTTATAAATAATCTTAGGGTTGAAATTGGATCATAGTCTTAAAAAGTGCATGAATCAATAGGAAGTTTAATAAGAAGAGAGTTAAAGAGAAATTTTAATAGTTTCTCTAAAATTTGATTGTAAATAGAAGTAATCTTTAGTTGGATTTATTCCTAATTGAACATGTTCACCTATGGCTTTTTCTAATTGCCCCTTCAATTTATCAAAAGAGCTAAGAGGGGGTTTTTTTTTCCAAAAAAAAAAAATCAATTTTGAAACAAACTGCTCCTTTATTCAATTGATGTGTATTTTTCATCAATTCTCTTAGAATAATTCTCAATATGTCAGAATACATACACATACTTACACATACATATTAATGAACAAACAAAAACACAAGTGTGAAATGAGGGATGGATAAGCTTGGGAGACAAACGAGACGGATAGTTAAAAAGTCACGAACACGCCTGCTCGATTTGTCCATTTCAGACGATGAAAATGATTCGGAGCTATGATTACTACCTTGTGCAAGTCTTACAGTCGTGTGTGTATGCACATCCAATGTCCTGAAATACGAACTTCTGCAATACATTGTAAGACTAGATATTAGAGACCATTGATTTTTGGGTTTTTGTACTCTTTCGTCAATGTAATTGTTAGGCATTATCAAGTTTCACTTAAAGAAGATATCAAAAGCGGAAGTTTGAATCTACTTTGTCGCAAGAACATAGAATTGCTGCATTGTGACTTGGGTGTGTTCCACTCATCTGTTTTTCAATGGATAATTAATGACACTTTGCGGAGTCTGAGCTATACTTGAAAAGCAAGTCGTCCAATCGCCGAACGTCTCATCCCGGACAAACTGAGATTGAAATGAATGAGAGTATTTCACAACAAGCTTAAATATATGTAACATACAATCATTGAAAAAGATTCGGTTTACTCAGTGAAATTTTAAAAAGGAAAGCAATTATGTGGTCCTGCTGTTGATCGAAGCGAACGACCCAGAGTAGCTATAATCATCTAGATTGGTCAAGGGTGGTCTAATTCAGAAATATGGAGAACCTAAGTATCAATCATGTAGTTAACTAACCCAACCAGAGTGTGTGCGAAGATCAGGGTCTTCCAGTTCTGAACAGTCTTCTAACTCTACGCTGCAGTTGAAGCAGACAAGTTTGAAACATGAAATGACTGAGAGAGGACTGATGTACAAATGTACCTGTGTGCCCTGCACCTCTAGCTGCGTCAGTGATTGATACCATCCAATGTATGCGGAATGAGTTTATATATATGTAAAAACATTCCTGGAACAATAGTCTTCTCACATTAAAATAGGCTCTTTCGTTATTTTTGAGATTGGAAAGGACTGCTGATTCCTTTGAAAAGTGACAAATTTACAATCCGGCACATCAACTCGAGTGTTACACTGAAGCAATGTATGAGACATCATTTCAGTCTTTGGTCTGAGGAGGCAATGTTTTGAAGAATTGAAGTAAAACCAGTCGAACTTAAGTTTGATGTGAAGACCTCACACTTGAGGCCAAGTCAAGACATAGTAACCATTCATGTTTGTGATTGAGGTTGACCGAAGGTATTGTGTGATGAGCCACTGTGTGATGAGCCACTGTATACCTAGATAGATCAAAATACTGACCTGGTTAATCTTAATGGTTCTTGCGAATGTATGTGTTTATTTCAATACCAGAGGAATTATTCTTTAGAAATAACAACTTAAATAACCAGAGTACATGTACAATGAAATATTTCAACGCGTTAAAGTTAAACGGAATGTTTTTATCAAAATGGCGCATTCTTGTATACACCCCACAGCTTGGTTTCGTCGATGTCCGATTCGTGGGGATACAACATTTGCGTCGCAGCTGAATTCGCTTGTAGTAGAGTTTGCTAACCTAGTTTTATGTGGTCTTCTACTTCGTGTGTAGGAGGTTTGTGCACCTTGTTCTTGGAAGTCGTGTACATTGCTGAAGTCGCGACAGTTTTCTTTAGCTCATCCACTTGGAAAATGCTATCTGCGAGTACCCATTTCCAGTTTTGGGTTGATTCCTTTAGAGCGAAAACTGTGTTTCACTGGTTTATGTGTCCCAGCGCGACTGAGCAGTCTCCGGATTAGCTTGCCTATGCTGAAAGTTCTCCCGAGACTGGAATCCGCGCACAAGGCAAGGCAGTATGGTTTGCAGATTGAGTTTAGGGTTCGGAGAAATTTAGAAACAGGGAGATAACTATTACAACACTTCTGCAAGGCTTTTCTTTACGTGTAGACTGCTTCCTCATGCGCTTCTGTTTCTGAAGTTGCGGCAAAATATATGTTGATGTCAGTTTGGTATTGCTCATTCCAGTAATGCCTTCAGGATTAGGGTACTGTGACCTCGTCATAGCGTTGGTGCATCGCTTTTGTGCACATGAGCAGCCATCCGGACGTGTCCAGCAGCTGAAACAGGGTCAAACTCCTGACAAGTATCAGTTATTGCGTGTGCAGTTCGCAAGAATGGGGATATGGTACAAGTTAAGTTGCCGCGTATTGAAGCTTTGGAAGCCATCGCCTTGGGTTGAGCTCTGTCCTTGCTATCCAGCGAAACTGCTGACGCTGCGGGTTTGACACCCCGTCCCCCCTGATGTAGCTTGTGAATAAGAGCTCGAGGGATGGATATTGTACAGCATTAGAGTTTGCGTCCTCTATGGATTTGTTCCACATAGTAATCGGTGCATGACTACAACGCTTGATTACATTGCTCCTGGTAAGTGTTGTATTTATGGCGATCTGCAGTCGGCTGAGGAGTCTTCGTTGGGCTTGTTATACCTTCAGCAGATCTCAATGACGACAGCACCATCAGGTCTTCAATACAAAGACAATGTTATTGCAACAGGGGACAGTCAGCCTGTTGGATTCTAGGTTTTTCGATGCACGTCATTCTCTTCGTGGCTCGTCAAGTTCGATCTATCGGACAAGATCATCGTAAACTTTTCAGCATCTGGTCTCTAATGTTAACGTATCTGCTGAATCACGTTGCGGCAAACTACGTGGCCATCTTACCCAGTGGCAGGTTTTTTGACAGCCAATTTATATTCCTTCGTACAACGAACTCGAATTCTGTTCAAACTTTTTCACAAATGCTATGCAATTTTTTTAGATTTTTTAATTTACTCATTCTACTAATTCTTAAGAAAACCGATTTCTTAATCGTCATTTGAAAAGTGAAGTAACTAAATTCCTTTACTTGTTCGGGATAGGGGAGGGTTTCCTTTGAAAAAACATGAGAATTTCGAGTCCACGCCGACAGTACTAAAACTCATCTGGTAATGTTGGCAACGTGCCAATTCTCTGGAGACATGAGCGCCTTATATCTTCCGAGTTGGATCCTATCAGGTAAGTCCTCCCTGTATGTCAAGCTGCTAGTTCTACCTGCATCGTAGTCGTTAGTCTGAAATTTTCATCCAGGGTAAGCGGCGCTTATGTTTCGTCTTACTGATTGTCTGTGCAGTCCATCAGGAGATTGATCGAGAGTATCATGTGCACGAAGGTGGGCGGCAAGGGTCGATTGTATATTCCTGGCGGGGTATACACACTCTTTCCGGAGCTGCCTCCACGATGACGGGCTTATGCCGAATCCTTGGGCTGTCTATATGGGTCCTTCCATTACGTAAAACACCAGCTGAGGTACATCTTATATTAGAAAGCCCCTCCCTTCAAACTTTGGCTTACGGCAAGTTTTGTGTGTTGCTTTTTGCAGTTGACTTTCCTAAAGGGACTCGGCGCTGGGGAGGTAAGACTCAGAGTACCTCCCAGTAGTCCAATCATCTTTCATGTGAGCTTAGTGAATATTCCTGGTGTTTCAGACCTTGACGAACAATGCAGCAAGATCTTTCTTGTAACCTCCTTTGTAACGAACGAAACAATCTGAACCACTTAGTTGATGATGATGGTGGACAGGTGTGGAGACGTAACAGATCTTTCACCGATTCACTAACTTATTTTCATCTCAAACGAAACAATGCATAACATGGCTGAGCTTCTTCTTAGCGATCAGTGATCAGTCGGAACAGAGCAGCAGAGATTAGACACCTAAATAAATAAAAAATCCTAGTTAGTTTGTGAAATATTACTGAAATATCGCCTTGATACAATGTGTGGCTATGGTTAAGCTCTAACACAAAGCCGGTCTGTACAGATGTGGCTATAGTACAAAACAAAGCAGAGTTTCGACATAGAGGAACATGATTAG
This sequence comes from Physcomitrium patens, assembly GCF_059467195.1. Classification (NCBI taxonomy): domain Eukaryota; kingdom Viridiplantae; phylum Streptophyta; class Bryopsida; order Funariales; family Funariaceae; genus Physcomitrium; species Physcomitrium patens. The sequence continues at coordinate 7,866,618 of NC_143421.1, forward strand.
AGAGGAAGAACGGCCTCAAAGACTGACAGTGGGGCGTCGGGAGCCGGCGCCTAGACCATGATTGGAAACGTCGAAATCCGTCACGCCATGCTTCGTCATGTTATACTTCTCACCATCGCCCCACAACGCATACGCTTCCTCTCCATGCGCTGCATCGTCTCCAATCATCAGAAGCTCCTCCGTCATGCGAAGCGGCGCGATCAATCTGATGACTACCATGATGATGCTCGTTACCACCACGTTCCAACCAATGACGAAGAAAGCTCCAGCGATTTGCTTCCCTAGCTGTACTCCTCCCACCCCGCCGTAAATTGCACCTTGTTCATTTGTGACGGAGCGGAAGTAGTTGCAGAGATGTGGCTCGGCAAACAAGCCTGTGAGGCATCCTCCCAATAAACCGGCAACGGCATGATTGTGGAAAACGCCCAACGTATCGTCGACTCTCTGCAACAATGGCCAGCGTTTGTGGACAACCATCATCGTGAACCAGGGGATACTGCCCGCGCAAACTCCGATCACAATCGCAACCCAGCACTGTATCACACCTGCCAAACGCTGTAAAGCTAATCAATATTGACAGCATGACTGATTTAATGATCTCACACATTCGTATTGAGCACGGCTATGGAGGCATCGATGTTGGCCGAGTAAGGATCTCCTCCGTTGAACCCTGCCCACCCCAACCACAAAAGCCCCGCGCCCGCCAACATAAGCAGGACATTGTTAGGGGGGAAGCGCTCCCGGTCCCTAGTCAATCTTGGCCCAACCCAGTAGGCTGCTGTGAAGCCTCCCACGCCGGAGGAGAGATGGATAATATAGCCACCCGAGTAGTCGATCACGCCCCACTGAAACTAGAATCCGCCGCCCCAGAGGCTGAAAGCGCCAACCGTGTAGGAAAATGTGAGCCACAGCGGCACAAACAGCATCCATGCCCGGAAGTTCATTCGGCCGAGAAGTGATCCCGCAAGCAGGATCAACGTGATGGCAGCGAACACGAACTGGAAGTACACCATGGGGTACAAGGGCGCCAACGCGGCCGTTTCCAGCGTCCCATTCTTGTGATAGTGCGCCGTTGCAGGGAGCTGCGCTTGCTTCAGAAGCGATTTATATGTGAGTATCGTCCCCCCTTTGCCCCAAAACGGCAGCAGCTTCTCCCCGAACGACATCTTGTACGCCCAAATGACCCAACACAGTAGCACAGCTGCGAAAGCATAGAACGCCATGAAGGCCGAGTTGACGGCGCATTTTTTCTTTACAATGCTGCCGTATAAGATCACCAGGCCCGGCACAGACTGTAGTCCGACGAGTGTGCCCGCGGTCAGCTGCCACGCATTGTCGCCCTTGTTCAGCCAGTCTGGTGTTACACCCCCCGTGTTGTTGTAAGCAGATGGAACCGCCATCGCTTCAACAATCTGCACAGGTAGAGAGGTCGTCGTTCAGTGCAAAAATAAATCTGTTCGACAGATTCAGTATTCCATAATTTCTACCGTTTCATTCTTTAATGCATTGTCGTGTTCTGAACTGGAATATGTGAAAACCTTCGCACGAAATGCGTCGGCTACTTGCCGAAGTGATAAAACGGCATCATCGGCAAGGCACCGCTGGAGTTTGCCTTGAAGCTTCAGACACATACTCGAGATTGTGTGAGAAATCAGCTGTATGGATTTTACTACTCAATTTAGGGGTACTTTTCTCAAAAAAGAGTTCTACCTACTTATCCCAAACTTTCTTCCTCCTTCAAGTAGATCGATCGCAAACCAGGCTCAGCCGTCACCTAGCTAACCGCGACCTCACTATGGATCAACTTGTCCAAGGGGTGGAAGTTCCGGATCAGCCGAATAGATATAATCAGGGCCTGCAGATGTAGCAGACATAGATCAGGGCATCCACCGCGATGGTGTGTGTACCGCTCCAAGGACAACGTCACCACCAGCCCCGTCAAAAGATGCAGTGGGCGGGTACTGTCGTGCAAACCCAGAGCAACTATCAAGGTCCTTACGGGACAGGCAGCGCACATTTTGCATTATAAAATTTTAATTTTACCCACATTGTTCATCTCTAACATTGCTCAGATTCTTGTTTGGATGCCACCAACCGGCTGGCTAGGACTACCCCTATAATTAGACGGCATAGCATCACGCAGTATTATGTATCAGTTTAATTTTGAACAGCACATATTGCTGCGTGCAGTCAGTTTGTTTCCACACCACTAGATGGAAATTGAATGGTAATTTAACCACGCCACTTTCTGAATAGAATGTGTGGGATTATCAAGGGGTAGGGTCCAGCTCATGCGCAGCAAAGCATAACCTGAGTTTCTGTACAGAAACTGAGCCTCTCCTCGCAACTTCGTCACTTGCCGAGATTAGCAGGACATCTGACACACATTGCGACGACATCAAATTCTCTCAGCTACATGAGGATCTCGGCTAAGTCAACTAACGACAACAAATGACAGTATATACATATATATTAGTGTTGAGTCACCAGATCCATGCCTTGAAACATCGTTTTCTGGGCAGACCAGGTTGAATCAAATCACAGGAGCACGAAGATGATGGGGGGGGGGGGATCGTGGATCGATCGATGGACGCTGCTCGATTCTTCGACATGACGCCGAAATTTCGTAGGTCCCACAGGATGAATGAAGTCAACGTCCCGCAGCTTCGCGCTGACTTGTAGTGTTCCAGTCAACTCTGAATCCGTAATATTAGTAGTCAACTTAGTGAGTGAGTTAGTTAGTTAATTAATTCGTTAATACGAGAGTTAGTTACTAAGTTTGATAAACTTTTTCCCAATTTCAATCATTTGTTTTGGATTTTGTACTAAGAATTAGGTTTGATAGTGTGGCTCACTGGAGTTGTAGGTGTAATTCTGAAGGTATCATTGATGAGAGATTTGGTTTTCTTTGCTTAAAAAAAATTAATTTCACATTTTTCATTGATTGTTTGGGATTTTAAATTAAGGATTTTTTGATTTTAGAATAAACTGGAACCAAAATTTGGTTGAAAAAGTACCAAACTTATGCTTATGAACAGTAAATGTGAAGGGAAAAATCATAAAATTAATGCACTGTTACAATAACCTACAGAACATTCACATTAATTTTCTATGTTTATTATTTAACCTACATGTAAGAGAATAGAATCTCAATATATAAATACAGATGAATTGTTGCATTCTGTAATTAATAAAATGCTTTTGAAAGTACACTAAATGCTTTTGAGATATAACATTAATGTAGAATAGTTGCAATATTTATTAAAGCTCTTTTTTCATCTTTTAAAATATTAATTTTTATAAATTATAAAATATTTGTTTATTAATTTATAAAAATAAATATAATTTGAGATATATTAATTTATTTGTGCATAGAAAATAAAATAGATCTATTCAATAGAAATATAAATTGTAATTGTGGAATTTTTTTAAATGTTACTAAACTATGTATTAGCAATATATTAAGTAATAAGTAATAATTGTAACTATTCTAAAGATAGAGTAATTTTATACAAATTAGATTTAAAGATCTTATGTATATAAATATCTAAATTTTGCTAAAGCAAATATTTCATCTAGGTTTGAAGAGATTTTGAAAGTTAAAACAAACAAATTTTGAAACTATAATATTTTTTTCTTTAAATAATGTGGTACACAATAGTTCTTAAATTAACATTGCCTTTATTGAAATACTAGATGAATCCATGTTGTTGTCACAAAAAATTTGACTCAAATGAAGTATTTTTTTGAAATATATGTTTGTGAGCCAATGAATATTTTTTATTTTTTTTTAGAAAAGAAATAAATAAAATTCTTAATGGAGTTTTCGGCTTCAAAGTAGGATAGCTACATTTGTGCCATTATCACAAATAATATGCAAAAAAAGTAGTGAATTTTGTTCAAGGAACTTCTTATAAAAATAATAAAAAAAACATTAAATTACATTAAAAAATCATAAAAGTTTGTTAAGACATTCAAAGATGTATTAAAGTCAAATTTAAAAGATATGAAGTAGTTTATTAAAATGACTTTAATAAATCACTTCATTACATAAATTTATTCTAGAAATATAAAATTATAAATATAAAAATATAAAGATATAAAACTATAAAACTATAAAACTATCTAGATATTTGATAAAACTACAATACTATAAAAATATAAACTATAAAACTATAAAGATTGAATATATACATATATATGTATATATATAGAGAGAGTCTCTTTATCCATAGAGTCCACCTCAAAAATAAGCAATTAGATTTCATGGTTCTTGAAGAATAATTCACAATAGTTTGAAAACATGTAGGAGTTTGCAAACCAGTTTGCCTTTGTAAAAGTAATATCTAGTTGGTGTGAATGCTATATATTCAAGTAAACTTGATTGAATTCAAGCCAAAAAATAATACTTTCTTCACCACAGCTCTTTGGTGCAATTTCAGATAATTCCTTATTCTATTGCACCTCACTTTGTTATTACCAAGGGTAATAAAAGTGCCTTCAAAATTGAATGAGTTGCATGATGTCTCTTGCATTGGCCCACTTCCAACAAAGTTAATTGCCTCACTTTTGAATAATAGTCTATTACTTACAAGAGCAAGACAATGAATTCCTTTAGCTTGCAATCAATTCTACAAGGATGACACAAAAGTTGAAGTGAAAAAAGAAAAAATAAAATAAAATAAAAAAAAAATCAAGCTTTGCTCTTCAACTATCAAGCCCTTTCTTCTTCAATTGTTGAAAAATTGTAAGTTTCCAATGGTAAAACCCATTGTTATTTTTTCTATACATAATGCTTTAAAATGCCTCTAACCTTGTACTTCTCATATAAGCCAATTAATACAAAAAGATACACAACTTCAAGCTACTTTGAACACCTCAAATAAAAGACCTTGAATTAAGAATCAAATAATTTTCAAACTCTCGGCAATGCCACAATAATATATAATACCATAGTGACTCTCAACAATTAGCTTTCACTTGATTGTTCATACATTGTTTCTAAATCTGAACATTTAACTAACAAAATGACAAAGCAAACAACACTCAAACCATTTCATCTTAATACTTTCACTCTGAAATTTTTAGAAATACACTCACTTTGCAATGCAAAGCACAATGAATTTTTTTTACATTTCAAAAATTACACAAAAAAAAAAAAAAAAAAAAAAAAAAAAAAAATGTTTAATTTTTGTATAATATTTTGTAATGCAAAGTACAATGAAAATTTTGAAATGCAATACAATGCAAATACATATACATTTTTGAATCTTTTGAAATATCTAAAAATACACTCACTTTGCAAAGCAAAGCTTGATAATATGATTTAAAAAGAATGGAGAGTATGGTTTTTGAAATCTTTGAAGTTTTGTCAAGTTTTTCTCTCAAATTAGATGGTAAATTTATCCTCATTCTATACTCTCATTGACAAATTCTTTAACAAATTCTTTAACTAAAGCTCAAAAACAATGCACAAATACCCAAGGTATGAAAATTTTAAAAAATTTTCAGATATCTATTGCAATTATAGACTGCAACTTCAAGAAAACACAAAAAAATTGCAATTATGTCTTTTTTTCTGTCAAGGATCAAATTTCACCATTAATTGCATTGCGTGCATGCAACAAACAACACATTACTAAAAATCTCCACATTCAGTTAAACTCTAGTATTTCGTGTTCAATTAAAATTTAACAATGATGGATCCATACAGGGAATGAGAACCACTACTTGTCTTGGCAATTTATCTTGAATTTGTATTGCATAATGCTACTTGTATTATAAGCCTTGAGTTTAAAATGATCAAGTGCTTGATAGATCCATTCTTTGTTAAATACTTTTTATTTTGGCAATATTTAGAGAGACTCTAAGGCCATGTGAATCAAAAGCTATTGTTGCTCATCAATCAAAGCGTCTCTCAGAGCTTCGAGCCCTTTTTCATGATTTATGATCCCTTGTGAAATGCCTTATAGAATGCTATGATTATTTATAAAATGCCTTATGAAATGCCCTGTGAACTTCAAAGAAGCCAATTTTTTTTGATGAAAACAAAGATCCATCCATGCAACCATTAAAAACTACTAGAACCTAGTGGAACTCTCCAATCAATTGCAAACCCCAGTAATGAACTGTAAAATGTATTGTAAACTCCACAAAATATGAACCTTTTTGATGAAAACAAAGACCAATCCATGTAGTGAATGAGAGCCACCACTTGTCTCTTTAAGCAATTTCAATATATAGATACCTTTACAAAAAAATAAATATTTTTATTTTATTTTATTTTTGTATATGATATAATTCAAATATTATAACATAATTCCATGTATAATTAGAATAGTTTATTGGGAATTCTAATAATATAGAGTATTTTCAACATGAAAAGCTTTGATAAGCTAAATCATAAAAGTAACATTTTTATATTTATCATCAAAAAAGAAAACATTTTTATTACTGACTACAAAATTCTAATAATTTTAGTTCAAAAAAATATTTACCAAAGAGGAAAATAATCCAATTATAAATTTCTTCTATCTATCAATTAAAAGTGATTGATTTGTTGTGCTAAGGGCTCAAATTCTAATGTCTTTATTTTATTTATTTATCTTTAAAATTAACTTAAAAGAAAGGTTTCTAAAGAAATTTTATGGTTTTATAATTTTTTCATACAATTTTCATAGGAAACTTACTAATTATAATTTTCATATAAAACATTATGGTAATTTAAAGAAATTCTAATTAAAGTAAAATTTGTACTTTATTTGTACTATTTTAAAATTTTAAAAAGAAACAAATTAGTAATAGAAATTGCCAACAAAATTAGGATTAGAGTATACAATATTATACAATTCACAAGTTCATGTATATTTCTTTCCTGTTTATTGAGCTGTAAGTAGAGGAATGAGCTTTTTGAACCAAAAGATATTTCATTTCTTTAATAATTAACAAGAAAATAAGTTTAAAAAATTACATTATATGTATCATAAATGATATTTATGTTGTATTAGTATATAGACCTAAAAATCATCATTGTCAAATTCAAATTTATATACTTCCAATTCTAACTGTGTATAAATCTATTTATGCATGTAAGATTTCTAAGTTTCAACGATGATTTATGCACAGTTTATATCATAAAATAATCAAAGAATCAGACAAATTACTCCATGAATAATGAGTATCTACTTGGAAATAGGACATTTTTATTTTTTAAAATTTCTATAACTCCGTACAGCATCTTTAAGCTGTATAAACAAAGATAGTAATTTTCAACATACTTCCTATATTTATGAGAATGGAGAAACAGCATTGCATATGAACATTGAAAAAAAATCCCAAAGTTTAAAGGATTTACAAATGCTGTTAGAGGTACTAATGATTTGTATTGTAGATACCAATATATGTAAATTGAACAGTAAAACACTTTATAATTATAACAACAAAGATTGGAACAATTATAAAGACATTAATTATGGTGATAAAAACTCCAGTTCAAACAATTATCTCTCATTTGATAAAATATTTTTATGGCAAGAAGAAGCATGATTTTCGTAACATAATGATCATCCAATACTACAATCATAATGCATAATCAATTTAGGTCACTACATATTCCACAATGTTGGTATTATAAGCTATATGTTATAGATGCATTTAAAAAATAATAATGGAAATTATCTCTATACTTTTTAGTGTGCAAAGTGTTTTTTAATATTTTTTATACAGTGTAACAAATGCATATTATATGCATTTTATATGCATTTAATATGGAATTTTGTAATTAATGCACGTGTAGATTGTAATTGCAAATGTCACAGTTGCATTCGACACACAAGATTTGTTACCAACAAAAAATGTTTAATTATGTGTAACTTTTTGGATAATTGATGTATAAACCAGTAGTTGTACCTTTAAAATTTTAAATAAAATTTTGTCAAATCAAATATTTTTCAATTGCAATATAATATTTAAAAAAATTAAAATAACTTATTTTATGTAATTCGTAATACTTTTTTTATTAAAATACATTGCACAATGATTTCTGCATTTGAATTGCTTATCCTAAAAGGAAGTAAGACATTGGTACACTCGACCGCAATGATTTGTTTTTTTTTTCCACTGTCACTTTCTGTGTTTGTTGAATTTCCTAAACCTGGGGCACTGGTGAATGCATAGTTCAAAGAATACATTTCCGTTCAAACTGATATTTTCTATGATTTAAAATATCCCATTAGGAATTGCGGGTTTAATCCAATTTGAAATTTTAAACTGTCTACACTTTGTACACAGATGAGTTAAGAATAATGTTAGAAAACAAGATCGATCATTCTCATCCTATTTAAAGAGTTTGCAACTTGTTGAAAAATGTGTGTGCAAAGGAAAACTTTACTCTACTCTTGTACATGTCTGCTTGCCACGATAAAATACATGTGCCTTTCATGCGTCGTAGATTACTCGACAGTTATGTTTACGCATTAAAGTATTGCTTCAGCGGTGCCTACTGTAGGGGACAACAAGTTTATGCACAAGACCATCAAGCTTACTGCAATTAGAAAAGATTTCGCTAAGGAAACTGAAATCATTAAGTGAATTTTAAGAACGTGTTTTACATTAGAGACGTCGGATGATGAGAATCATAGAACGTTGTGAGTTTTCAGCAATCAAACACTGAACAAAACAAGTCGTTTCCGCAATCATCTTTGACTTGTTTGCTTAACAGCCAGCCAGAGAAGGCCCGCAATATGGATGATCAAATACAAAACCGTTCCATGAGGAGCTGTACAGAGCTCATTGGCAGGAACAAAAATAACCTACAGGATTCATTCTACAAACTGTCTTCTACACCACACCTTTAGCCTTCGAGATATATCATTCATGAAAGGCTCCACATGACAATCATCTTACTCTAAGTGATAGTATCTAGATTTATAGCGTAAGTTACTCTAAGCTGTAGTCTCCATCTTCTTCGATGTGATTTCCATCTGGATGTTTGTGGGTACAACATCAAACTTGGACAGTTGCATCGTGTACTGAGCTCTGCCCTTCGTCATGCCCCGCAAGGTACTCACGTAGTTGAACATCTCCGACAGCGGTACAGAAGCAGTAATCAGCTTCATGCCGCCGGGCTTGTCACCAAGCGTCTCAATTTGTCCACGTCGGGAGTTTAGGTTACCAATAACATCACCCATGTGTTCCTCCGGAGTCACCACCTCCACCTACAGTCAACAACACAGAAGACTCATCCTCTCAACTCATACAAAATACCACACCCTCACACTTCACAAAGTCTACACCACGACTGCAGCAGGCATCAATTGCTTCCAAAGAGGTTATGGCTAGGAAGACAACGAACTCACCTTCATGATGGGCTCCAGCAGCTTGGGGCCGGCCTTAGAGATACCCTCCTTGAATGCACCTCGGGCAGCCAGCTGGAAGGCTAGAACACTGGAATCCACTTCGTGGTATGAACCATCCAACAACACAGCGCGAACATCCACCACTGGGTAACCGGCCAGCACACCGTTGTTCATCATGTCCTCCAGGCCCTTCACCACACCAGGCACGTACTCACGGGGCACGGATCCACCCTTGATCTCGCTCTTGAACTCGTATCCACTTCCAGCTTCCAATGGCTCAAAACGGACTTCGATCTCAGCGAATTGCCCTTGGCCTCCGGACTGCTTCTTGTGAGTGTACTTAACAGTCGCAGGCTTTGAAATACTCTCCCTGTAGTTCACCTGGGGTGCGCCCACATTTGCTTCCACCTTGAACTCACGCTTCAGCCGATCTACAATGATCTCCAGATGCAGCTCTCCCATCCCCTCAATCACCGTCTGGTTCGTCTCCTCATCTCTAGAGAAATGGAAAGATGGATCCTCCTGGGCGAGCTTGATCAGTCCAACAGACATTCTGTCCACATCTGCCTTGGTCTTCGGCTCGATGGCCACCTTGATCACAGGGTCAGGGAAATCCATACGCTCCAACACCACAGGTTTGTCGGAGTCGCACAGAGTCTCCCCGGTCACGGTATCCTTCAGACCTGCAGGGAAGAGCGGAAGGTCAGTTAAAAGAGCGTTAAGGTAGCTTTAGTATCGTCATCGACACCATCCGACCTTTCCACTGCATGCATGCTACCACTGCAGATTGACTACTGCATAAAGGTCGTATTACTGCAGTCACTGCTATGTACAAGAGACTATTTTTTTTTTTAAAATATCTTTCCCATGGAAGGGAAAAACGGTCTCTGAACGATTGCACATGAAAAAACCCTGGTGTTAACCAGAACGTACCTGCGAGGGCAATAATATCTCCTGCGCGAGCAACCTTCAAATCCTCCCTACTGTTGGCATGCATCTCCAGAAGCCGACCGATACGCTCCTTCTTACCCTTGTTTGAGTTCAGCACATACGTGCCCGCCGCAAGCGTTCCGGAGTAAATACGTACAAAGGTCAAAGAACCGACAAAGGAATCGTTCATGATCTTGAAAGCTAGCCCAGAGAAAGGCTCATCGTCGCTGGGCTTCCTGTCCACTGGAATGTCGGGATTATCCACGTCACATCCCTTCATCGGAGGCAAGTCCAAGGGTGAAGGAAGGTACGCAACCACTGCGTCTAGCAAGGGCTGAACACCCTTGTTCTTGAAGGCGGACCCACAGAGAACAGGGACAAACGACAAAGAAATTGTCCCCTTCCTGATCATCATTTTGATTGTCTCTTCGTCAGGTTCAATGCCTTCCAGGTATGCTTCCATGGCGGCGTCATCTTGATCCACGATGGTCTCAATCATCAACGCCCTGAAACGATGAAACTGCGTCAGGGCCCACTCTTTGTATGTCCACCGATAGACCACAGCCATGAACAGCAATATATCCCTTAAATACCTTTAAATTTTCAAAACATCCTCAGTATACTCATTAAATCATAGCTCAGTGTTTCCAACAGTGAAATCTATAAACATATAGTGCGGGAGAAATATGTGCCAAATCTAACAGGAACCGGAGGATATAGAGTTTCGTAATCTGACCTGTACTCTTCCGCCAGTTCGAGTAAATCCTCAGGGATCTCTCTGTCCTCGAAGGCTGCCCCAAGCTGCTCTCCGTTCCAAACCACGGCCTTCATCCTGACAAGATCCACGATCCCTAAAAACTGGTCCTCGGCTCCAATAGGAATCTGTGATCATGAAGTCATCGTGTGTTAGCACATCTTATATGCAGCAAGTCGTATTATCAATGTCCGCTGACAATGAAGGGCCTTAATGCAGCAACATGCACCGTAATGAAATGATCCCACAAGTCCCGAATTAGGTCAATGTGATAGGACCCACACAGCAGATATTCATTTCTACACAAGATTTGCAGAACACGTTTCACAGGGCACTTTGGTACCGCTTTCAAGTGTGTACCTGAAGGACTAGGGGTTTGGCACCCAAGTTGCTCACAATCATGTCCCTGGTTCGGAAGAAATTGGCACCCAGCCGATCCATCTTGTTCACGAAGCAGATACGCGGAACACCATACTTATCGGCCTGACGCCAGACGGTTTCCGATTGCGGCTCCACTCCGGCCACACTGTCGAATAGGCAAATTGCTCCATCCAGAACTCGCAGCGCACGCTCCACCTCCAAGGTGAAGTCTACGTGTCCAGGAGTGTCGATGATGTTGATTCGGTGATCCTTCCACTTCGCAGTAGTGGCAGCCGAGGTGATTGTGATACCTCTTTCTTGCTCCTGTAAAAATCCCATGCACACACACCAAATTAGACATAAGGCACTGCTTAATGGTGAAGCGTACTGAAGATGGTTATAGAGCCAGCTGCAGCGACCCTAATTCATTCCATCCCCGTGAATAAAACGAAAAACAATCCGCACCTGTTCCATCCAGTCCATGGTGGCTGTCCCTTCGTGAACTTCACCAATCTTGTAATTTTTCCCCGTGTAGAACAGGATACGCTCAGTTGTTGTGGTCTTTCCAGCATCGATGTGAGCCATGATGCCGATGTTACGGTAGTCGGATAGAGGAAATTCCCTTTTCTCTGCAATCAACGAAAATCCTACTCTTAAGTTCCCCAATTCACCTTGCATTCACGAAATTGAAAGAGGGCACAGAAGATTATCCAAAAACACATTGTGGTCATTGCCATTAAACACAAACTGAATCTAAAACCCAGAACCCTAAGCAACTATTCCCGTCCGTCATAAATGTGACAACGCACAAAAGCTCGACTGACCTTCAGCAGCCATGCAAACGACCGCCTTGCGACCACCACCAGCGACAGAGGAACTTCCGAACGCGGAGCGGCGGAGAGCATCCCTCTGGAACGCACAGTCACTCGACGACGCACACAGAGGCATACCCCTGGCATTTTTCTTCAGCCCGGTAAACGATGACACGCTGCCTGTGGCCCTCTTCGCGGTGCCCTCAACATCGCGGCAGGAGCAGGACTGAGCCAGAGCCGAGGCACCCAAGTGACTGGCCTGCGCCACTGACGCCGCCATCTCTCTGTCTTACTCTTCACCTCGCACTCCTACAACCGAAAAAACACATTTATCTCACAAATGCCAAATTACACCCAATTTCTTAAAATTCGCCACAACCCAACAGAGAGCTCAACACTAGACACCCACAGGACAGATCACAACCAATGCCACGGCAACAATCAGCTGCTTGGGTGTACAAATAGAGACCCTCATTACATCACAAAACTCTCAATGCAGCTTTTCTACACCAATACAATCACTATCACATTGGATAAGCCTATCGACTTGCACAAACGCTATCCTCAGCCCGTAATTCCAACAGACACACACCATGAACCTCTCACATACCTCAAGAAGAAGAAGAAACGAGGAGTAACCTTGAGAATGTGGGGCTGTACCGAACACTGAATCCAGGAAAGTCCGGGATGACTGAGGAAACCGGATTTGGGGAGAAAGGGTCTTGTAGAGGCAGAAAAGACCAAACAGGTAGTGAAGAGGGCGAGGGGAGAGAAGGGAAATTTGAGGGCGACAGAACAGCCACGATGGAGCAATTGCCGCTCCACAATCCTCTCACCACAAACACAAATCCAGGCACCTCCTCCTTTTCCACATCCCAGACAGGATAAGGGACCCCCCCCCCCTCCCTCCTCCCTTCACCGTGGCTTTCCCTACCACCTCCCCGTCCTCGGCTTTGGGTCCTCGTCTCCTTGCGGTGAATGGCGGCAGACACCACTTCAGGCAACATGATAAGGTGAGGTGCAGTGCACGATATATATATATATATATATATATGCATGGTTTGATTTGCATTTTCAAGTACATGGGAAAGAAAAAAGGGAAATCACTGGTCACGTAAGTAGGAGGAAAAGTGGGAATTTTTATATTTAGTGCAGATGTGTATAATGGTACTACATTTGAGGTTGTCCCTTCAATCTATGCATATATATATATATATATATATACACTCATACACATTTTGAGGTTTTCAAAGGTTGTCCCAATTTTGTGTTTTGAAGTTTATTTAATTAAATTTAGTGAGTGGAACATAGTGGTTTCTAATCGTGAGCAAAATATGATGGAAAGGTGTATAATTTTAACGAAAAGATAAATGAGATTGAGCATAACAAGTACAATGAGGATATTAATGTGCACTTGTGTAATGGGAAATGTTTTACAACCCTTCATATCTATGTGTATATGATATATATATATATATATATATATATACATACTGAATAATGGTTTGTATTAAAAAAGACATGTTTTTAAATATGATTAACCTTGCAATTCCAGGTCCACCACCAATCCTGTCTCCTTTGCTACCCATCAATACAATGCATGATGGGGGAGGGAGGAAGTGGGTGTTTGAAACTGAAACAGGCTTCCATAGACCAACAAGTTAAGAGGATGTTACAGAAAAGGAAATTGCCTCTATACCCTAGTGCATCACCAATTCATTGATTGAGTCAAAAAGCAATATATATATATATGCAAATACATTGACTTAAGGCTTAATATATCCAAAGGCTTTTTGACACTTGATTTATCATGATTGAAACTTGATTTATCATGTTATTATACTGAATGAAAGATTATTTATTAATTTTTATACCACCAGGATATTCAAACAATCATCATTTATAACAATTTTTTCATGTATTATTAAGCTTTCTAATTGGTTTGAATTGTAGCTGTTGACCTTTGTTAGCTTCCAGATTGAAATTTGCAAGCTTCAAGTTCTCAAATATTCTTTCAAAAATTGTCAAAAGGTTGTGTATTGCAAAGCAATGTGGTACAAGTGTTTCATCCAAAAATTTAAACCAATAAACCAAGCTATAAAGTTACTAAAAACCATAAAATAAAAAATGAAAAATTTAAGAAAAGTTACATTAGAATGTGAATGATATCAGTAATGAGGATTTCATTGACTAATTACTCTAAATTCAAGGAAACATGTGATTCAAAGTAATGTTAAATTTTTACTTCTTAGCAAGTATGTTCATAGTCTAATTTTGTAAATATTATAATGTAAAGATAATAACAGCTTGTCCATCTACCAAGGTCCAATTCACATACATACAATCATCTTGTTGGATTATATAACCACTTTGTTGGGTAGTATTAAAATGTGTTGAATTCTAACAAGAAAAAAAAATTAAAAAACATGTAAAACAAAATAAAACCAATTTCAAATTTAATACAAAGTTTGCAGTATTGGATATCTGTTTAACTAATTGTTTGTTAATGTCTAATAAGAATTACATTTGTGTATTCAGACTCTAAATAATCATATATATATATATATATATATATATATGAATATATATACACATACATACATATTGTTATATACTTACAAACTAAAGTTTATCCTTTTTTCTTTAGAAATTGTAAATATTATATTAATAAGAGGTAAACAGATATTAGAAGCTATCAATGCTACTCAAATATTCTTCCAACATGAAAAATCATTTTCAAATATATGATTTTTTTTTTATATCTACATACACAACTATTTAGAGTTGATTCATGTTCATTTTTTATGAAATGTTAGGTACAACATTTTATTTACCCATTCATCATTATTACTATTCTTATCATCATCAACATCATCATCACTTATTTCCTTGTTTGTCTTGAAGCTCAGAAGCTCAGTTCAACAATGTCAAGCACCAAGTTCATTTCTTCACTTTCTATTAAAACCGCTGTAAAAATGAGAATTCGTATGTACACCTCGTCATTAAAAGAAAAAACGAGTTTGGTTAGTTAAATTGAGACTCATAGGATGCCTTCAAATCACAATATGACAAGTGTGTGGCTCTTATGCAAAGCAGCTTTCGGCAGAACCCAGCCCTCAAGTCGGTGAAACCACCTCGCACCAGAAACTGGGTCACATGAACAGATCAACGAAGTGGCCAGAATTGGACCCGAAAGTCTCGTCTTTATTACACAGAACTTTAGTGACAAAATGGAACTAGGCAGCTTGTCTTCCACAGAGTGCAAAATGTAACCACGCAGACCAGCTGTTGTTGCAGCTCTAGGAAGTTAGATGAAGCACAATGCATGGTCTGGGAGATCACCTCGGAAGGTGTTGCAACATGTTTGCAGCACTAATCTCAAGCTGGACATGAGTTGATGGTGCGAGAGAGTGAGCGAGGAGGCTCATCCTTGGCCAGCCACTCGTACACATTGAACACACGAGTCTGGTACTGGACGGAGATGGTGACGGTGTTTACGAACCAGCTAGGATTGTGGCCAGCGTCATCGTGGGATAGACGCATGCGGCATATGTTTTGGAGGCAGTCTCCGAGGACAGTGAACGTGTCGGTGGCTCCGCGGTTGAAGTTGCGGTTCTGACTCTTGAGGCCAACGAAGAGAACAGAAGCGCCGAACCTGTCGAAGAATTCTACATTCACGTCCGCTTGCGTGCCGGCTCCTTCGATGTCCCCCGTGCTCGTTATGATCGTGTACGTGCACTGGTTGCTCTGCATTGTCGGCAACAGTCACGATGATCACCGTTAATGAGTCTGCTTGCATCCAGGAAGTGATACGGGGAGTGTCTAATGAAACATTCGATGAAATGTGAATTATGCAGCGCAGAATGACTCACGCAATATACCACCGGTTCTTAAAATTGCATTCATTTCTTTAATATGTACAAGCATTCAGGGATTGATATGACGGTATTAGGCAAATCAGCAAGCGAAATGCCCGTATGTAGTATTATACCCACACGCTCATGAGTAGTTCGTCCAACGTCTAGAATAGAAGCTCCTAGATTAACAAACACAAAGTGATCTATACCACAGAAATGATTAACTTACCCCCTCCCCAAGACCTACCTGCATGGCACTCACAGTGGTGCTGTGCACCATAAAGCTGTCATCACCGGATTCCGGTTGCGGTGTTGGCTGGTAGCTGTAGAGATCATCAGCGTCAGGGGCAACCGAGGGTGCTGGCGCAAGAGTCAGCACGTCCGACTCACGGTTTGCATGCGGAGCACCAGCTGGAGAAAGGTATCCACTGTAAGAGGCATATGGTATACTAGACGCAGGCGCGCCAGTAAACTGATTGGCACATTTTTCTAGTGATGAATCGGTCTCTGTCAAGACCCGATTTCTTTCAGATCTATGCTGCTGCGAAGAGTACTTGGGATCGGCAATGTGCTCACCACCCAACAATCTACCTTCAATGGGAACCTTTGACGTGTTGGAATCCGGAGGTGGAGGTGTCGAAGAAATATTGGCAGCAGCTGAAGCAAGAGATCCCAAGAGCCTAGAGGCTTCCACTGAACCACACATTAGAAACATCACAGCCAGCGCCAGTGCTGTAACCACCAGCTTTCCTTCTCTCTGGGAGAAACCATTGCTTGAGGTAGTCATACTCACGAAGCACAAGACAGTCCTCAAAGAAGCTGGAGGCGCTTCCCGAGGAATATAATGAGAGGAAAGTGGACCTAACCGGATTTAAGGGAAGAGAATCTAATACAAGAATAAATTGTGAATGGTGAGAGTGAGAATGACAAACCGAATGAATCCTTTTTATACACAAACCTTGGGGCAAATTTTACAGCGATAGTACCAAAAAGAATCCAAAGATTGGAAGGGAGGCGAAATGTACCATCTCGTAACGTCCTTGTGCAGTCGAGGTTCAGTACGATGGACACGAATATATACCCATTTTCAAATACCATTGGGATAGAGAAAAAACCACGGTTCAATATGATAAGGAGTCCTCGGTCAGTGATGTAATGCCTGGACTGCGATGCTTGAAATCAAAGTCTGTTAAGAATTGAGCAGTAAATATTTGAGACCTAGGAAGCAAATTTTCAGTCGAATCCTGCAATCCATGAAGAAAGAAGCTTCATCCAGACATTCAAAATATAACCAGAATGAGAAGAAGCTAAAGTACCTCATGCTTTCACTACAAAATTCGGTAAAACTTAACTGAAGCAGAAATCTGGCTTACTTGATGGATAAACTTGACAGAATTTGGGTACTACTGGAAATTGATAGATCAAGGTGGTATTACTGGAGGCTTCTCCAGACTAAACTGGTGTAGAATTGTCATGACAATGTAACTTAGCTGTGGCATGGCTTTTACAGGGTAAGAAATTCCTGTCCAGGGCACAGGCCTACAGGAATTGATACATCTGCTGCTGTAGCAACAGGGAGATTCACATCCTCCGTTTTCACAGTGGAAGTAACGTGAGTAAGGATGGAAATTTTGTGTACCATGCACATGTTGAATGATGCTATAACGCTCTGCATATATAGCATGAGACTTTGCCACATTACCATGCTCCATACCTCGTCTTCCTCGTGTCCAAAATTTGCATCCTTCAGCCTTGAACGACACCAGAATTTCATGCAATCATATGACAACCAACCTCGACTCTCACATGCGTTAAACATCCGCTAGGGCTCAAAAGTCTCATCATAAAATTCCTCACACAGAAATTCCACACGTGACCAAATATGTACTGACGATCCCCAATCATGCCGCACTTTAGAAGTGTTCCGAAGTCATGATGCCAATTTTAGCATCTATGTCACATCCGAAACCGAAGTCGTAAACGTCATAGATTCATTGATCTCACATTTCAGGCATTCGCTTGAAAGTTTCATGTTCCTGGCATATAATTTAGTCTTATTATCTTACAACTGATGAAAAAGAGCCTCTTTCCTAAAGCCTGCAGTATCGCTTGCCATACGAAAGTGAATTCCCACGATGAAGTGAACGACGAAGAGGAAGCAAAAGTTTGTCAAGGATTGTGCACCTCAACTTCCTGTCCTGGCTAGGTCACAATTAACAGACCGCGATTGACACAGCATTCATAAATTTCTTTGCACAAAGTTCACATGAAACCGCATTGTGACTTTCTAAAACTAAACACCACATAAAGTGTGACCAAGCACAAATGCATCCATCCTGATGCAGAAGTCCATGAAAGCTTCGCAAAAATGTGGAGTGTGGACTCTTAGACCTAACTCAGATGAAGTCACACAGTAGACAGGGGAACTACGGTGACAAATGTAATTACTTTCACATGGATTCCCAAATCGTTCCGATTTCGAAGAACAGGTACCCAGCTCGCACTCTGACCTTTTTACTTCATCCGTCCATCATCCATGCATGTCTACACACATAGATGTGGAGTAGCTGCATTAGATTTTGAGACCAGCTCACTGATGAGCAACCAATTTTTAGGAGTCCCTAAAGGTTAAGGGTGCAGGGTGCAGGGTTAGATAGGGTTAAGGGTTTAGAGTTTATGAAAATGTTCTGGTGCGAGGAGCCATTTTGATTTCCTGCCTAACACACCATGCACCTCACAAGGTGGATGCTGAATTTCACGGTCGGGCTGGAGAAAAGCAAAGAACCTCCTGTTCTTAAAGAGATGTCATCTGCGAAATGATCATGTAGAAAGCCTCTCAAAGCTATGAGGAATTACATCAAAGCATTGCATTCGACGAGTTGTCCCACATGTGATATTTGAAGAATTGGCAATTCTAGGACTGATACGCTGAGTTGGTCGCTTTACGGAATGGTGAAGAAAAGTGTCAAAGCAAGCGCTGATGCACGTAGAAACGCACCATTAACAAAAAGAGCAGATAATGAAGAATATTATCGAGTCTATACAAAACCCACCGCATTGCAGTCCAAAAATTTGACTAAGGGTACGAGTTTCATCACGCAAGAGAACTGCGGAAGCCCAGAATTGCACTGGACAACGTGGGAGAATGTGAGCCGTTCCTATTCCCTGTCATCGGCAGCTCCAAATCCATGACTGGTACATTAATCACTCTCGGATTTGAATATATAACTGAGCCCTGTATTCGCAATAAAACATGAATTGGTAAGTGACGACTCTTCCGGTTTTCAGAATGCAATACCTAACAAGCTACTAAGACTTTTCGGGTCGCGACTGTTGTAATATTAGGTCAAACCCCACTCTTGTATTGTAGACAAAACCTAATGAATTACATTCATCCCTAAGTTCTACATGTACATTTGAGAGTACTAATACTTGCAAGATCAAAGATGACCTCCTCTTTTGATTGTAGTAGATTATGGATACTTGAATGACCTATTCACAACATGGTGTTAGAGCTTGAGTATTTTTGGGTAGAGGAAGGACTTCTGCAGCTTGATCCAAGATTAATATAGTGTAGCCTTGCTCTTGAAAAGAGTTAAATAGGAAAATATCAAACATGAGAGACTTGGAGAGAAAGAAAGGTAGAAAAATTGTTGAAAAGAAAGATCTTGAAGAAACTACATCATAGAGTTGATACTAACAAAGGAGATAGAAGAGAAGTCATTGAGAGATCAGATTTCAGAATTAGAACTACAATTATATAAAATGTCACACCATATCAATAAGAGTAATTGTGAAGTTTAAGAATCTAACAAGCTATAGGGATTTGCTGACTATCATATATAGTGCATCATGATAGAGGCAATCTTAAAGAAAGAATGGCTATAGGAATTAGTCCATATTAAACAAATTCTCATTGAGTTTTTTTTTTTAATCTTAGAAGGAATAATATATAACAACCTTGATAAGTTGAATGAAGCAAAGGCAAGAGTTTGATCTATACTCATTTTGTTTGTTTTTAATAAGCTAATAAGGTTTATTATTTGGAAACAAGATCCAATAAAAGATTAAATTGGGAGTACAAACAAAAGCAATAATTATTACAATTCAAACATCATGACTATGGCAAAACTACAACAATTGAGGTGGGAACTATTACCATGGAGGTAGGCATGGAAGGAGATATACGCATGCATATTCCTCATTTAATTTGCCATTTGTCAAAGTCTAACATTGCAACCAATGGAACCATCTCTATTTCATGGACTAACATATGCCAACAAATGAGCTAAAATAAACCTCCACTAGTTGGAAGTTTATTTTAGTTCACAACAAGTGAATTAACTACGTGAATTTTAGAATTTGTAGCTCTTGTTCAATATGAATTAATTCACTCTTAAAACTCTTTAAATCACACAAGTAGTCAAGCAAAATCTCTACTACCAACTCACACTTATATTAATAAGTCACTCCAAAAATTCCATGCAATTAAAGAAATTAGTATTACTACTTTTTTATTTTATTTTATAATGTTAAATTAATATTCATTCATCTACCTAAATTCATCCTTTCATGATATTTCATGCATGATTTAAATTCATCCTGGAAACTTTGCTGAATCAACGAGCAATCTGCAGCTCCTGGATCTCCAGATATAATGCACGAGGAACCAAAAAGAAGGCGAGGCGTAAGGTCCTCACATTTTCCCTGATGTGCCCTATTCTCAGAGCTGATCTACACCAACAACCTTGAAGACCACCTTTTACCACTAACCAACTTCAAAAGGCTCATTGTTCCTGTATGTAGGCAACCATTCCTGATGCAAGACCTCTTCAAAGAGTCACATAACTGCAGTATTGCTCTACTCGATCCGAAAAGAGAATGCGCTTGTTTGATGATCGAGACGTCTGAATCGAATCCACGGTCAAAGAATTCAAACAAAGAAACAAGTACAGTGATTGCGAAAGCCCGCACTACCAGTTTAACCCAACAATAAACCTCTCACTGTCTCATTACACCGATTTCTCTCCTTGCTTGGATGCTTGTCGGCAACTTCACAACTACAGAACGCTCTCTCTTTCTTACAGCCAAATTTGTGTGAACCTCAGATGCAACTTCAACACGAGAGCTATAAAAAATGCGACTAACACATTGAGGATCTAATTACTCCCGGTCTCCTTATCTTGCGCACCCCCACCGCGTCGGGCTGAATCTGTAAGCGCAGCAATGAATCCAGTTACCATTGTCGCAGGCAATCCAGAACACCAACCATAACGACCACGCTACCTTCAACACCTACTCAACTTGGCTGTGGCTGCCCACCACGGAAGGCGACTTGTCTACGCAAATCAAGGCGGGAAAAGAAAGAGAGGGAATCTGGTTCAACTGTTTTTTTGAAACCTCGTCGCCTTTGCTCTCAATCATAAAACCCCCGATTCGGCTTAGATGTCTCTCAAGCCACAACTTCACTCGCAAGCTTGAGTTGAACTAAACGCCGGAATCTGAGGTCTCGATTGGCAAATGAATTGGTTGCTCCACTATTTCGTAGCGAACATATAACCAGATGTGAACAAGTCACGAAACTCAACGTAGCTACCAACCAGCTTGGATCTCAATCTTTCTGGGGGTATCATGAAGACCCTTGCTTTTTAGACTAAAAATTCAGAGCACTGCTTGATCGACAAGTTTATGAGCAGCCTCAGCAAAACGTACAGATATCTTGAACTAAAATCGACAGCTCACACGATGGATTTAATGAAGTGAACTCCTCACAAGCCAGGATGTGCCAGTGCCGTTGGAATTCCGACTGCAACCATGCCGACTATAAGAACCAGCGCTGACAAGGCAAGTCTGCAAAGACCGATGGCCTCACGACCTTGGCGAATCTAAGTCGCAAGATGAGCAGCACGTCAAGCACATTGCCTCGCTAGTGGCAAGAACACAGCTCAACGGTCAGAGCCTCTCCCAGTCTTCGGAGCTCTACCCAGCACAAGTAAACAAGGAAGAAGATAACTGATCATCGAAAAAAATAAAAAATAAAAAATGGACGCTGCACCGACGCACCTCAACGGGACGAAGAAAAAAAAAAAAAAACTCAGCCGACACCACCAGCGCTGCTGCCACTTGACACCAGCCTTTCTACCGTCATAAAACAACTCCTCCTTTCGCAGACAGCACTATACAATCGATGCACACTCGATGCAAGATAAGTGCATTTTTTTGTACTAAATACAAGTGAGTCAATTCAGTGACTCACACAACACTACACTAAACATAAATCAAATCAAGTTCAAATTTACAAACCAACTTATTTTTTAGGATTTTTTTATTATTCTAGAACAAGATCTACTAGTTCCATCACTTGTTATGGTTGTAGACAACTTAGCCACATTGCTACAGATTATCCAAGCTCTCAATTCAATTATACATCAAACTACATTGAAGGTAATAACCTTTATAAAGAACAATATCATGTAAACTTTGTAGATACAAGTACAGCAGGAGCCTTTGTTGATTACTATGATACAAATTGGTACATGGATTTAAAAACCACAGGTTATGTCACTGGACAGAGATAAAACATAATACTAATAAATCAAAATCCACAAAGACATAATGTTATCATAGTTAACAATACATGTTTTAGAGTTGGAGCTATTGATTACTCATGCATATCATTTAAATACAAGGAAATAAACCTAAACAACTATTTTTTTATGTGCCAACATTATAAAGAAGCCTTGTATTAAAAATGTCATTACTTGATGATAGACACATTATCATCTTTATAAAATTGGAATGCCTAATTCTAGATATTGATATAAATAAAAAAAAAATTCTTATAGCTAAAAATAATAATTTACAAAATTAATTATACAAGTTCAAACAAAAATCGAGTAAATGAGCTATAAACACCATTATTTGAAAAAATCATTATGAGAGTAAGAAATGCAACATACTTCAATTTCTAAGATAAACCTTTTGAATTTTACCAAATTATTATGCCAATATTAGCAACATATATCTATAAAATTCTAAATTTGGTTATTTATACTATGGATGATTATAACATCTATCAAGAAAAAATAGAGTATGTGAACTATTTTTATTTAGAACAACAAAAGAGGTTTGTCTACCATGCTTAGTAGGACAATAAATCAAAGAGCGCTTCCAACAATTATTAAAAAATTTAGCTACTAAGATACTTAAAATCATATATTTTGATTTAGTTTAAACAATTCATATATCTTTATTAAGTAGATGAAGATTCTTTGTTGTATTCATAGAAAACTACCTCCAAAATAATTGGATATATTTTATAAAAAATAAACTTGAAACTTTTGAAAAAAATTGAAAATTCAAAGAAAGAATAGAAAATGAGACTTGCCAAAAGATTACCGCATTACAAATGGACAAGAAAAAAAAATATATTTTTTAAGAATTTTTACATTTATTAGCTAATCAATGCATTACATCAATCTATAAGTACTAAAAAGAAAAACTGCATGTGGATCATCTCATGATTTTTGAATTAATTTGCTATCTTCATGTGTTTAAAAAAATGATTAAAATTAGAAAGAAAGAATATAAAATATTTCTTTTTTAGGTATAATAACAAAAGTAGAGTATACCAAGTTTATGAGCTCATAACAAGACAAATTCATCTAAGCATAGATATAATATTTGACAAAAAATAAAATACATATGATCTAACCAATGAAGTTAATTTACTCTAAGATGATCTAATGACTCTTTTTAATTGGATTAAAGATAATCAATCCATAAATCAATAATTTGAATCTTCTCTAAGTTCATCAACTAAAAAGCCTAGGTTTTTTGATCCCACATGATCCACATTTAGATCATGAATACCAAAAATTTGATCCATCTTTAGAAACTCTAGAATATACTTAAAATTATCTATTAAAAACTCATAAAAAATTAACTTCATAATTTTAAGAATTATTACAATCTAAATAAAAGTGAGAGAAGATCCACAAAAAAAGGCAACTAAGTATTAGATTTAAGAATTACTACTTATTTTCTATAAAAAATACTAAATCTATTATTAGATTTATAATTAAATCTTCACACTTCTACAAGGCTATAAATCATTTGAATGATATACATCTAAAAAAAAGAAGTAGAATTAGTATTAAAAAATAATACATGATATAATTGATAAAATATTTATAAAGAATAAGTCTATTAATGACATATAGATAATTAAAGTTAAAATAAGATTATTTGGAAAAATAAAAAAAATTCAAAGTTAGGATAGTCAAAAAAAGTAATAAGTAATAAGAAAAGATAAGCTTTCATAAAACATTTGTTCTAATGGTGAAATGGAACACTATCAAAGGTATTGTGGCAATAGCACCAAGAAAGTGCTAGAATCTAAAAAATTTAGATATAACAACAACATTCTTAAATATACTACTTATAAAGGAAGTTTATATATTCATATCTCCTTGATTCTTAAATACAAGATAAACTTATAAACTAATTTGTACATTATATGGTCTACAATAAGCTTTGTATGCTTAATACAAAAGAATTGATCACTTTTTAAGAAAATTAAGCCTCCAAAAAAGCAAAGAGGATCCAAACTTATATTTTTATTATTAAAAATAAAGAAATTATATAATTACTCTTTTATATATTAATGACATTGGAGATGATCATCAAACAATAGAATAAATCAAAAGAGCATTGATACATACCTTCTATATGATTGATCTTGAAAATACATAATATTATTTATAAGTTAAATTAAAGAATAATTCCTATTATATCTATTTATATCAAATATGATACATAATAAAATTATTTAACAGATTTAAAATAAAAAATTATATTCCACTCAATGTATCAATAAATCCTTGTACAAAACTCTTAAAATACTCTGAAGTAGGACCTAGAGATTTATAAAGTTATTATAGCCTTATTGGAGGATTACTTCACGCTATAAAAGTAGAAAAAATACTTAATATATTGTTGGATGTATTTTTTGCTACTTAATCAATCCTCAAGAAAAATACTTTAGTGCTACTAAAAATGTACTAAGATATCTAAAAAGAATCCTAAATCATGGTATATTATATCCTATTCATAATTTAAGAGAATTACTTATCTTTCCAAATGCAAATTGCAATGAGAATGTCGATCCTAAATAATCAATTCTCCAAATTCTATACAAATTTGATTAAATCCTTATATGTTAGTCAAGAAAATTACAAACCTTTTTTGCTTATCATCTACAATAGTAAAATATACAAAGCATTATATAAACCACTAAAAACATCACATATCTTTAGAGCTTACATTAAAAACTATGAATGAACTCAAAAAATCCCACCTTAATCTTTTGTGATAATGTGACAATATTAATATTAAGTTGGTGAAAAAACGATATTATGCATGCTTAAACAAAATGAATAAATCTACACATCTACTACATTAAAGAAAAAGATGAAGATAGAACCATTCATAAAGTATATATTTCTTTTCTTGTATAATATGCAAATATATTTGTAAAACCTTTGTCACTGTAAGATTTTATTTAAAAAAAACATGTAAAAGGTATGCTTTTAATACTAAGTTGAATAGCTATTGTAAAACTAAAAGATATTATTAAAAAAATTGTATTAAATATAAAAAAATTAAAGAAATTTTTAATAAAAAAAATTAAAGAACTTTTTAATAAAAAAAATTATAAAATATTAAATTAAAATTACAAAAATTGATATTGTATGAATATCAACATGTATCAATACCAATATTAGAAAAGATTCCTAATGTTGATAGTTAATAAATTCTTCTTAAGTAATTCATTTTATTTCCTGCTCTCACAACTAAATACATTACTTCCAATCACTATTATATTTTTCATTCAAACTATTTTCTATCCTAACTTCATTACTTACATCTATTAATAAAAGACATTCTACAATAATGTTTCTTTATTGCACTACTTTCTTTATACCTCTTAATTCTATGTACATGCTACCTTAAATGGCATTGTGATATATGAAAGCTAGAAGCTGCTATTATATTAAAATCCTCCTGTTCATCTTATATCTATTATTCCGACTTTTATTGCTCAATTCTTCACAACTTGACTACTGCTCTTTTCTTCTTTATTGATATTAAAAATTATGTATGTTACTAACATGTTGGCTAATCATAATTTCTTAAATCTCATGCCAATATTAAGAAGTCGCTTCTTATAGCCTCTACTTACTTTGATTGTATAATACTCAATCATAAAATATTACTTAAATATCAAAGATAAGGACTAAATAAATACAAATAATCAAGTGAGATATTTTTTATATTAATTTAATTAGAAATGGCTATTGCAAAATAATAAGAAAACTAAAGACTCTTGAAACTAAACTAGAAGCAAGAAAAGAATTGACAAGAGTAAAGAAGGCCTCACTTTTGCCTCTATATATACTATTCAACTAAGAGCTATATAGCAATATTTTATAGGACCTCCAACATATTTCTAACTTATAAAACACATGTCTAATTTGTAAAATAAGTTTCTTATATGTCCAACTTATATCATTAGTAGTCAACATATATGATATATGGCCAACTTGTTGGCCAAGTTTTCAACCTACCAATCATTTATGAAGGTAAAGTTGCATCTATAAAGCTTCCAAGAAGCTATCCTATAAGACATTATCAAATTTATTTATTTATTTTTAATTTTGTCTACTATCACAAATATATATATTTATTATAATTATTATCCAAATAATATGAATAAGTAGAAATAAATAAAAATAGATTAATTTCATAATATCTTTTAGAAAAGATTTCTAAAAACTTTATAGATGATACTTTGACTTTACATGTATTTGTAGTTGATTGATAGATTAAAAACTTGGTTAATAAGTTAATCACATACCATATATATAGGCAGCTTGCAAAACAAGTTAAATGTGTGTCATCCATATAGAAAACTTGCCTTACAAGTTAATATATGTGTTGTGTAAAGTCAACACATTTTGAAGATCCTATAAAACCTCACCACATAGCTCTTAGATAGATAGTATATATAGAAGTAAGAGTGAAGCCTTCTTTACTCTTGTCAATTCTTTTCTTGCTTCTAGTCTATTTTTAAGAAGTTTCTAGTTTTTTTTTATCTTTTGGCAATAGCCATTCTAGTTTCTTTTTAATATACATACTTTTTTATTTCTATTTTATTATACTTCTTTGAGAAAGTCTTACTTATTTATTTGTTTTTATTAAGTTCTTATCCTTGATAGATTGACAAGTGTATACGTATCAAAGTTTTGTCTTTTCTTGATTAAAAGTAGGTTAATTATTTTTTTTCATAAGATATAAGTGTATTAAAAATTACAAATTATCCACTTTTAAATTGATATTATTTTAAATATTTTTTTTATTCTCAAGTTCTTTCTTTTACTTGTCTTCAGTAATATTAGATATTATTTTTATTTATTTATTTATTTTTTAAGTATTAGTATAATAAAGCTTATTAAAATAAAATATTAATATTTATACTGTATCAATTTAATTTATTACCTTAAAAAAAATAAGAATGACAAAAAATCGAGATATAGAAATGATTGGAACTGCTTCAATATTTGTACCAAATCATATCTCTTCTCAAATGGTGGAACATCATTTAAGCACTAAAAAACTAAGAATGGCCTTATTTGAGAAGTTTGATAGTACAAAATCAAAGTTTTGAAGATTCATGAATCAAGTACAAGTAGCAATTGAATTTCAATTTCAAAGCTATTTAATTCCAAGATCATGAGTCAAGTTTATTAAAACACTACTTTTTAGTTTTGCATCATCATATTTTTTTATCTTTTCTTGAATAACGTGATCTAATATTAGATAATTTGAAAGCTTTCTTAGAGGAGTTTCAATATATATATAGAGAATATAATACAATTCTTATTGTAACAAATAAGATTTATATTTTGGAACAAAGAAATCAATCTATAATATTGTATGCTTCATAATTTAGACAAATTTTGATTGATATCAAGTAGAATGATGTTGCATTCATTAGCCAATTTCTTTATGGATTACAATATGAGATAAAAAAACTAATATTTAATTTATTTGATTTTTTTGAAAGTATAGCTAAGAATATAATTAATTAAATAGAAAGTCATAAGTCTAATATAACCAAATCTATATTTGTAGATACAAGAGCTTTTTTGCATATTGCAAAATAAGAATCACCTTGTGTCATTTATGCCACACCTATTTTTAATAGTAAAAAGACTTTAAATAGTATTTCTAGCTAATATCAATATTTTTAAGATATATTTGAGAAGAAAAATATAAATACTCTTCTAGAATATCATTTCTATGATTACTCAATTGACTTTTAAGAAAGAGCTCAATTACCATTTAGACCAATTTATAGTTTATTACAAAATGTGTTGAAAAAATAGAACTTTGAAGTCACAATACATAGTATCAGTAAGATTGAACACAAAGAGAGTATGGAATAAGATGTCTCTCACTTCCAATACCTAATACTTAAAGTTTGTGGTTGCTATCCTATCAAATAACTTTCATTCTTTGACTTTTATATACATAATCTTTAAAAAGAGCTCCAATTTTATTTATAAAGAAAAATGATAGATCATTATGGATGCATGTCAATTGTTGAGGACACAA
Organism: Physcomitrium patens; assembly: GCF_059467195.1. Classification (NCBI taxonomy): domain Eukaryota; kingdom Viridiplantae; phylum Streptophyta; class Bryopsida; order Funariales; family Funariaceae; genus Physcomitrium; species Physcomitrium patens. The sequence goes on from NC_143421.1 coordinate 7,895,365, forward strand.
TAAGATCACTATTAAGAATACATACTTGATACCTTTGATATCTAGGCTTCTTGATTAATTAAATCAAGCTAAGATTTATATAAAAATAGATCTACAAAGGACATATAATTTAGTGTACATCAAAAAAAGAAATGAATGGAAGATTGTATTTTAAATTAGATATGGATATTTTGAATATAATGTCATGTCTTTTCAATATCTAATGAATGATATTTTTTAAGAGTTTTTGGATAATTTTTGTATGTTATCTAAATGATATTTTAATCAATTCTAAGAATAAAAAAAAACATAAACTTTATGTTTGTTATATGTTATAAAAACTAAGAGATGGAAGACTCTATGCCTAGATTAAAAAAAGTATGTATTTCACACTATTCAAATAATTTTTTTAAAATACACCATTTCAAATAATGGACTTATGATGGATTTTAAGAAAGTTCAAACTATTATAGATTGAAAGATCTCAAAAACAGTAAAAGATGTTTAATGCTTTTTAAAATTTACTAACTACTATCAGATTTTCATCAAGGATTTCTCTCAAGTTATAGCTCCACTAATACATTTGACTTGTAAAGACAAACTTCAATAGAATCAACAAGTCGAAGTAATATTTAAAGCTATAAAGAAATCTTTTATTTTTATATCAATCTTGTATTGTATCAACTTTTCTAAGCCATTTTTTATAAAACTAAATACATTAGACTTTATATTGGATGCCATATTGTCACAAATAGAAATCAATGGTAAACTTCATCCAATAGCTTTACATTCTAAATTTTTTTTTAGCAATTAAGATTAATTATAAGATCCACAACAAAGAATTTTTTACAATCGTGGATTGGTTTCAAGAATGGTATTATTATCTATAAGGTGCTTCTAGTCTAGTCATTATATATATATATATATATATATATATATATATATTATAAGAACCTTGAATATTTTATATTAGCATGGAATTTAAATTTTTTTCAAGTTTACTAAAGCACGTTTCTATCAAGATTCAAATCCAAGATTACTTGTTGACTAAGAAAAAAAAAGATTTGTCAAACACACTCTCTAAAAAATCTTATCTTATACCAAAAGAAGAAAAAGATATTTTTTATTAATATTAGATAATTTTCTTTAAGTCAAAGCATCTTCATCTTTGAGTAATAAAATCAACACTAACTATTGATTCAACTTTCATTAAGCAAATTCAATGAAGTATGTCTTTTGATCTTCTTATTTGTTACATTAAGAAAAATCCTTCAAAATCTTATGATACTTCTACGTTTGAATTCAAAAATAATCTATTATATTTTAAAGAAAACTTATATACTGTAGAAGACAAAGCTCAATTATAGGTTCTTTAAATTCATCATGACTTTTCAAAAGCATGACATTTTTGGTACAATAAGACTTTGGAACTAATATCTAAGGATTTTTGGTGGCTCCAAATATGGAAGGCAGTCAAAGATTTAGTATAATAATGTGATGTTTGCTCAAAATGAAAAACTCCTCATCATCAATATTACAAAAGTTTTTAGCCATTATCTACTCTAAAACAATCATAGTCTTTTAGTTCTATGAATTTTATCACAAATCTTTTAATCTCATGTTCTTATGATTCGATATTTGTAATAGTATATCATTTTGCATAAATGGCATATTTTGTATCATATATAAAATCTATCATAAGTGAAGAAACAACTAAGCTTTTTCTTGATAATATCTATCATTATCATAGATTATCCAAGGATATTATATCAAATAGAAGAACTAAGTTTCTATCAAGATTTTGGAGAATTCTTTTCAAAATTCTAAAGGTAGACATAAAACTACTTTTAGCTTTCTATCCTCATACTGATGGACAAATAGAGCATGTAAATCAAGTTTTAAAGCAGTATTTGAGGTGTACCATAAACTATCAATAAGATGATTGGACAATTCTTTTTCTATTGGAAAATTTTGCTTATAATAATATGATATATTCTTCTATGCAATAAATACTTTTTTTTATTAATTATAGTTATTTTCCATACCTTGATGCTTTTGATTTTTTAAAAGTTGATAATCTTGCGGCAGAAGATTTGATAAATTATTTATTTGAGTTATATAGAATAATAAAAGTGCAATTAAAAGAGGCTTAAGAATAACAAAAGAACAATGTGGATGCTTATCACAAGCAACAATCTCATTTCTATGTTTTTGATACAATATGATTATTTTATCATAATATTAAAATTATTTGCCATTATGATAAATTAGATTATTATAGATTTGAACCATTTCCTACTTGTGAACAAGTCAATCTAGTCACTTATTGATTATATTTGCTGAAACCTATGAAAATCCATCCTATATTTCTTATATCTCTTTATGAGCCATATAAGGTAATAAATACCCCAAAAAAAAGACAAATACCATTGTTATTAAAAAGAAATATAATTTAAAAAATATTTCATTCTACCTTCTATTCTAATTTTTATATAATTATGGAATTAAAAAGATAGAGAACTAATAACCAACAAATTCAACTTAAGAACCATCATTTGTTTGACTTATCAAACAAGACAGTGCAATTATCACACCCTTATAGACGACATAATAGAAATGAAGACCTTCAAAAGTGACATGTTCTTCTTCAAATAGATGGCGAGATACAATGCATTAGATATCATGACCTTAGAAGAAAGTATTAATGTTTGGTGATTTTATTATAGGTAAGAAAAATACTTAATTATGTTACAAATATTTTGTTTGAAGGAAGATATAAAGGTCTTAACAATAATCAAATAACAAGGTGGTCTTCTTATCCTAAAATAAAACATTACTAATAGTTGAAGGGACTTATTAACTACTTTTGGAAGAAACAAAGATTAGAGTATGTGACAAATATGATTTGTTGCATCTTAGACTATCTCCACATGTCATCACTTCTTCTTGTAAAACTCGTTTATAAAAAAAGAGATAATTTTATGAATATATATTTATTATAATTATTATTTATATAATATAAATAGATAAGAATAAATAAGAATAGATTAATTTTATAATATCTTATAGAAAAGCTTCTTAAAAGCTTCATAGATGTTGCTTTGATTTTATATGTATTTATAGTTGATTGCTAGATTAAAAACTTAGTCAACAAGTTAACCACATGCCTCACATGTTGGTAGCTTACAAAACAAGCTATTATATAGCACCCATATAGAAAACTTGCCTTGTAAGTTAATATATGTATTGTGCAAAGTCAACATATTTTGGAGGTCCTATAAAATATCACCAAGTAGCTCCTAAGTAGATAGTATATATAAAAGCAAAAGTAAAGCCTTTTTTACTCTTATTAATTCCTTTCTTACTTCTAGTCTAGTTTCAAGAAGTCTCTAGTTTTCTTATCATTTAGCAATAGCCATTATAGTTTCTTTTTAATATACATACTTCTTCATTTCTATTTTGTTATACTACTTTAAAAAAATCTCATTTATTTATTTATTTTCATCCAGTTCTTGTCCTTGACATCTATTCATATTATTTAGATAATTATAGTAATAAATATGGATATTTGTAATATTAATTCTTCTTTTAGAAAAAAAATTTATATTATTTCAAGTATTAATTATATATTGAGTAAGTCCAATATATAATAAGTTGTATTTGCTATATATTTAGATCTTTATATCTTTTAAAGGTAGTTAATAGGTTCTCTCAACCACCAATAATATTTTATGTTAAGATAAAAAAACCACCTTAATATGTTATCATAATTAAAGTATTTATAACTTCTTTCAAATAAAACATTTAAAAAACTATCAAAAATAATTCTTACATCCAATAATATCATTAAATATTGAAAGTTTCTTCTAAGGTTGTGATATCAAATGCATTATAACTTATCATGTATTTAAAAAAGAATATATCATTTCTAAAAGTCTTCATTTCTAAAACGTTGTCTTGAAGATTGTGAAAATTGAATTATTTCATTTGATAATCCAATAAATGATAGTTCTTCAATTGAATCAACTAATTATTGATTTTTCATCTTCTTAGCATTACAAATGTAAAAAAATCATATTCAAAGATAAAGGATGGAATACAATTTTTATTGAAATTCATTTTTTTATAGTAAATAATTGCTTAATTTTTTTTTTGGTTTTAATAGATGTTATTAATAAAAAGCTTTGATCTTCTTTGCTACATTAGCAAGATTTTTAGTTGAATCCTATATAGATTCATTAATGTCATATCTATACCAATAATTAAGATAATTAAACCTAAATTGGTATTGAATCAAGTCTAAGACTTCTTTAATCTCAAATTCTTAATTATTATATATTTTTGTAAAAAGAGGTGGTATTTTTCTTCTTTCAAAGATATTTACAATCTTGTATGGCTTAAAAAGAAATACTTAGAATACAAGGTAGAACTTTAAAGACTTTAGTAATTGAAATTAATAAGCAAATAGATTAATCTATTTTTAAATAAGAAATAGTCAAAATCTATAATAATTCAACTTGTCATTAGGGCGATTAGTCTAGATATTATAATAAAATAATTATACTTTATTTCTAACATAGAATTAATATTGTTCTTTAAAATAGGCATCTCCATTGATATTTTGTTATTTTAAAACTTCTTTTAACTATGCCTTTATTATTACATGAAGCTTTAATAAAATATACTATTCCAGTAAAAAAATTTACTATTAAAAAAATAAAATCATAATAACTTAAAATTTGGAGATCCATAATAAAATGTATAGAAACAAAAGACCATGATTATTGTAGTATTGGTAATGCTTAGAGAAGTCTGTAAGATCAATGTCAAGGAATTTTTGATTTTAAAAAAATATCACATAATTGTACAATGTCTTTAAATATATTCTTTATTTGAGGCCACCAAAGATTTCTCAAGGTTAATTTTAAGGTCTTATTGTATCTAAAAGTTTCTACAATTAGAAAGTCATAACAAGTAGGAATAGTATATAATTGAGTTTTATTTTTTAGAATATATAGGCATCCCTCAAAATAAAGTAGTTTTTTTTAAAATTTAAATTTTGAAGTATTATAAAATTTAAATAGATTATTTTCAATATCATAAATAAGAAAATTGGAAGACATACATGATTGAACATATGTAATTCAAAAGCAGTAAGTAAGTCATTTTGTTGATAGTCATATTGAAAGCCATATCTTAAATTTCTAGATGAACTTTTAACTCAAAATTTTTAAAAGTATGTTATTAGGTTAAAAAGCTGTATACAAAATACTTAATTTATGAGATATGAAGAAATTTACATAAGGATATATGTAAGCAAAGGTTTGAAGATACTATTAGGATTTAAGAAATATCTCAAGATTTGTAAAAAATTTGTAGTTAAATTTGTTGTGCTAGTTGTTAAAAATACATCAATACTTCATATAAATTTTTGATTTGGCCTGACAGTCCAATCATGAGATATGAGTTGTTGAAGTTTGAAAAAAAATTCACCTTAAGGATATATAAGGTTTTATAATATTTTTATCACATTTTTGGTGACCTTTGGTATTTAGGACTTATATATTGATATAAATTCTCCTATAGGAACAATTTTATATGTAGACTTAATATTTTTTTTATTAAAAGCCTTGATTGAGCAATTAGTGATAGCTAGAAGCCAAAGCTTTTTTAAGGTAAATTCTCTCTACCATGATAATATATTCTAATAAATACCTATATGTTTAAATAAAAATATATAAAAATAGATAAAAGTAGGTCAATTTTATAATACCTTCTAAAAAAAGCTTCCTAGAAGCTTTATAAATACTACTTTGACTTAACATATATTTGTAGATGATTGATAGGCTCGAAACTTAGTCAACAAGTTAACCATGTGTTGATAGCTTACAGAATAAGCTTATTATGTGGTGCACATGTAGACAACTTATCTTGCAAATTAAGATACATGTCTTGCAAATTCAATATATTTTAGAGGTCTTATAGGACATCGCTACACAGCTTCTAGTTAGGAATATATATGGAGGCAAGAGTGAAGTCTTCTTTACTCTTGTGAATGCCTTTTTAGTCCATAGTCTTATTTGAAGACTTTCTAGTCTTCTTATTTTTATCAATAGCCATTCTAGTTCAATATTATATCATCTTTTAGTAACTTTTTAGTTCCTTTTAGTGACACAAGAGTATATAGAGGATTTTTTTCTTCAAGTTTTATATCCTTGAAAATTTAACAAGAGTGCTAACTTATTATTTTATCTTTATTTTAAAAATGAATGAATTATTTTATTTCTATTTTTGTATTTTAAAGGTTGCAGACTATCTATCTTTAAATAAAAAATCTTATTTTTTAACACTGATCTTTTCTTTAAAAAAAGTAGATTATCTCTCTTTGTAGAAAATTTTATTTGGTATTAAAGATTGTAGATTATTTTCTTTTAATTTAATTTTTTGAATTTTTTTGAATTATCTATGGAAGGAAAGATTATGGATGCTACTTTCACTCGTAGTAAGAATAGATTTGCAACTATTGTACATCTTCATGAGCTTATCAACACTCTAAGAGTGAAAAATCCCACATATTGCTAATGTGAATCATAGAAGTATTATGCCTATGGTGTCGTATTACTTTTTGTCTTGCTTGGAAATGCATCGGGTATCTAGCTATGGAAGATGAGGTTGAGTTTCACAAATATCTAAGAAATCCTAATAGGTTTCATCCATACAAGAAGAATATAATCCAAATAGTGATTCAAAAATGCTAAAAAACACTCTTTTTAGTACCCTCATTTATACATAAACCTCAATTACCTTGTTACTTTTATATTTAAGAAATTTAGATTTTTCTTGTAAGTCCCAACCTTAATCAATGAGCTTTGACAAACTGTAAGTTCTAATCTGAATGTCCACATGATGTGAAATTTTGCATGTAATTGTCAATGTAAGTCTTCTATATGCACAAGAATTTTTAGTCCAATCCAACTTACAAACTATGAGAAAACCTCAAAAAACTGCCTAATGTCACTTGGCCACCAAATTAAAAGGTGAAGCAAAAATTCCAGCAATGATTTCTCCTTTTTCAACCATGAACTTTGACTCAAAATTGGTTTATAGCTTGATCTTCAAGTCTTTCAACACTATGCCAAATTTCACCTTGATCTGATTGATAGATCTCCAGATATCATACAAATACTACTCAATTCAAAACTGCCAAATTCTGATATGTACTTATACCAAAATCCAGATATCTCTCAATTGCACTATTGGATTACCACAAAATTTTACATACACTTAGAACACCTAATTATCCAAGTACTACCAAAATTTGAATTCTAGATGTAATACTAATTTTACAAACTAGCTGAGAGTACTAACCCTAATTTCATTGCATAAATCCTAAGTTGCCAATATAAATCTTAACTTCTAATAACAATTGCTAACTGTTCTCAAACCCTACCAAAATCAACCTTATGTCCTTAGAACAAACTCTAACTTAGCTCTCAAATACTAATCTCCGATCTTCAAATGAAATCCCATTTTATCCTAGGCGGTTGTTTTAGTGGCTAGAGGTTTGATTTCGACCCTCTCTTACAAACAGTCAATCCCCAGGTATCAATCTAACCTATCCTAAGGATTTTTTAGTCCAATTCTATCCTCAATTTAATCCTAGTATCAACTATACTAACTATTTACCTCTTCTAACTTTATTTTATTAATTAATTGTTAAGGACATGAATCTCAAAGAAAGAAAATCCTCAATATACTCTTCTATCACTGAAGACAACTAAAAAGTCTCCCAAAGTCTCTTGTCTCCATATATACTATCTAACTAAGAGCTATGTGGCGATGTCCTATAGGACTTCCAATGTGTTGACTTTGCTAGCCACATGTCTTATCTTGCAAGGTAAGTTATCTATGTGTATACCACGTAGTTGGCTTGTTCCACAAGCTACTATATGGAGATAACTTGTTCCACAAGCTACCAATACATTGTTAGCTTTTTGGCCAAGTTTCTAATCTACAAACACATCTAAAGTCAAAACCGCGTCTATAAAGCTTCTACGAAGCTTTTCTAAAAGACTTTATGAAATTATTCTATTTTATCTACTTCTATTTAATCATATAAGTAACTATTGAGGTAATATATATGTCCATGATATTAATGGCCTTTCTAAGACTTTAAAAGAGTTTTTATATCTTAGAAGGTAAAAATACTAATTAACTTTTATCTACTTGCTATTAAGACAAGAAAATAGGCAAAGAAGCTTTCATAAAAGCCTTATTAAAATATTTTGAATTCTAATTGAACTAATATAATAGAGTATTAAATAAAAAAATAATTTTTAGTCATATTTTTACCATATAATTATGTTACAACATGACAACGCCTAAAGAAGAAGTTCAAAGTCTACAATGTCATGTTGTGATACGATTATATGATAAAAATATGACTAAAAATGATTTTTTTAATTAATACTCTATTATATTAATTCAATAAGAATTAAAAACATTTTAATAAGACTTTTATGAAAGCTTCTGAGCATATTTTCTTGTCTTAATAGCAAGTAGATAAAAGTTAGTCACTATTTTTATCTTCTAGGATATAAAAACTCTTTTAAAGCCTTAGAAAGGCCATAAATTAATAAAATCAAAGTAGAAGAGATAAATGGTTAGTATAGTTGATACTAGGATCAAGTTGAGGATAGGATTGGGCAAAAAAATCCTTAGGATAGATTAGATTGATATTGAGGGGTCGACCATTTGTGAAACATGGTTGAAATCAGACCTTTGGTCACTAAAACGACCGCCTAGGAAAAATTAGGGTTTTATTTGAAGATTGGAGATTAGATTTTGAAAGATAGCTTCAAGTTCTTTTCAAAAACACAAAGGTGGTTTTTGTAGGTTTTTTGAAGACTTAGCAATTGTTGTTTAAAGTCAAGGTTTGTATTGGTGATTTGGATTTTATATAATATAATTAAGGCTAGAAATTTTGGCTAATTCATGCAATTGATGCAACATCTACGGTTCAAAAAAATTTATTGTTTGGATTATTGGATGTGCTAAGTATAAAAAAAAATTTGTGATAATCTAACGATGTACTTTAGAGATATCTAGTTTGTAGTACAAGAAGATTTTGGAAGTTGGCAATTTGGAGTTGAGTAGAGTTTTTGTGATATCTAAAGATCTATTAGTTGGATCAAGATGAAATTTGGCACGGTGTCAAAGGACTTGAAGATCAAGCTGCAAACCAATTTTGAGTCAAATTTAATAATTGAAGAAGGAGAAATTACTCCTGGGATTTTTGCTTCACTTTTCAAGTTGACAAACGAGTAACATCAATGCAATTTTTGGAGGTTTTGTCACAACTTGTAAGTTGGATTGGGCTGAAAATTCTTGAGCATATAGAAGTCTTACATTGACAATTTCATTCAAAATTTTACATCAAGGTGACGGTCAGATTCGATGTTACAGCTTGTTAAAGCTCACTGATTAGAATTAGAGCTTATAAGAAAAATCTAAATTTCTTAAATATGAAAGTAACAAGGTAATTGAGATTTATGTGTGATTGAGGCTACTAAGAAGAGTATTTTTTAGCACTTTTGAATTGAATTTTGGATTATATTCTTCTCATATGGGTGAAACCTATTAGGGTTTATTAGATATTTGTGAAACACAACCTCACCTTCCACAGCTAGGTACCTAGTGCATTCTTAAATAAGACAACACATTATATGACAACGACAAGATGTTGTATAGTTGAAGGAAGCAAGTATATCAACCTTACAACTAAATCCAATGAATTTTGTTTCAAAAAGTATGATAGACACAAGAATTGCTATGTCTAAGAAGTTTGATAGAATAAGATCAAAATTTTGAGGATTTTTGTAACAAGTTAAGCTCTATTTAAAGTTGCATCATTTTTGATATCTGGATGGATTTACTCAAGTTGAATTCATAAACACATTTCTATCATGAAGTGTTCTCTCTTAGTTTATCCTATAATGGAAAAAGATTCACAACTCTTTTATGGTTTGAAATCATTCTTAGAAAGGTTTATAGCCACATTTGGAGAAAGTAATCAAGAAAGAATAGCAAAGACCAAGCTTTAATCTTTTTAGCAAGGATCACAATCAACCACCATATATGCTGCTGAATTCCAAAACCTGGATTAGAATGATAAAGCCCTTATCAATCAATTTTGATATGAGTTGAAGGATAATATTAAAGATTTGTTATCAACGATGTCAAAGGCAAAATCTTTAGAATAATTTATTGCTCAAGAGATTACATGCAATAACTAATTATTTGAAGGACATCATCAAGAAAGATTCGACTGAAGGAAACAAATCAAATAATGATAGAAGCTCCTAAGTTTTTAGAAACTTATTAATTGAGGCTAGAACCAATGCAAATTGATACAATATATTTTAAACTCCTTACAAAGCAAGAAAAGACTCAATGATATCAAAAAGGCTTATACTTATATTGTAGAGAAGCTAAATACACTACTCAATATTGTCCAAAGAAACAATGCAATCTTAAAATGAAAAGCAAGGTTGCCAAAGAAGAAGAGGTGTGAAAAAATAAGTTTCTTCAAGTATAATAGGGAGTGTGCGGCTCGAATCTTGTATAACTCCTAATAAAGGTCTTATTTTTTCTTCAAATCCTTTACCTTGTTTTATAATAGAAGTTTATTTAGGACTAAAAAATCACGAGGTCTCAGATTTGTTAGATTCAAGAGTTTCAACCTCTTTCATAGATGAAGGTTTTGTCAAAAAATAAGAGATATCATTAGTAAAAAAACTAAATATATACATGTAGAAATCATAGATGGTTTTTTGCTATCTTCTACGGATGTTAGACATGAGACTATTCTTTTAGATGTAGCAATTAAAGATCATAATAGCATAGAAATATTTAACATAATAAGATCTCTATCTAATCCAACTACTTTATCTTACATTATTATAGTTGTAAAAGTATAATTCTCAAATAGATTGAATTTCTTGTAATCTTAATTTTTTTTTTATAGTTTAATCCAAAATTCCATTAATCAAATAAAAATACATAAGTTTGATACATCCAAATCCTTACTGGTAGATGTGAGAGTTTTTATGTATGTCGCAAAAGAAGGATTATCTTTAGCTTTATATACCAATCTCATTTTTGATGGTGATAAGATATCAAGTGATATTCTTAGCCAATATGAAGATTTTTTAGATATTTTTTTTAAAAAAAAATATAAATATTCTTTTAGAATATCATCCTTGCCGTCAATCTTCATCAATGAGCTTAACCAAAAATTGGACCAATCTATAGCCTATCACAAAATGAATTAGTTGCATTCAAAAAATACAATAATGAAAACTTGGCTAAAAATTACATATGTTATCATATTATAAATACTTATATTATGTAAAAATTAGCTAAAATATATTATATATTAATAAAGCTAGATGTGTATTAGAGTGATTAGTAGATTAAATTAAAAAGAGTTGGTATAAGAAAATTTACTTTGTTTTTTTTACTTATTTTGATTTTGGCATTAAAAAGAAATATGACCTAAATATTTAGTATGAAGCCTTGGGAGAAGGTGGAAGCCTTAGGATGAAAATCTAAACTAGTAGAAAGTTAATTGGAAGGGATGAAACCAAGGCATGGTGAGATAAAGGTAAAGAATGGAGAATTTCATCCCAATTGGTCAAATACCATGGTGAATGGGCTTTGAGGAGGCTGCCCAACCTTAACAAGGATTTTGGCAACTTAAAAAAAAGCATTTAAAAATTAGAAGCTAGAATTATAAAGTTTAAGATTTGGATTATAATTTATATATAAAAATTAGAGGATTTGGACTTAAAGTGAAGAAGTTATAGCCATTTGAAGTTAAGGTATTAATTTAAGACATATTGTTACTCTTTTGAGAATACAAAGAATTGTACAGTAGCTTTTGAAGATCAAAAGATGCGACTGGAATACTAATTTTAAGACCTACATCTTTTATGAAAGAATTGTTGCTTTTGGAGTTCATATAAAGAAGTTATAGGAAGTTGAAGATGGCGCTTCCAAATCGAAGGCAGTAAATGAGTGGTTTTGTTTATAGTAATGGTTGGAGCCATAACTTGAGTTTTTGGACGAATTTTTGGATCAAATTTTTTAGAAAATATAACATTTTGTGTTAAAAAGCTAAACATATAAATTTCGTAGCATTTAAACTTATATTTTGTGAGATATGAAGAAAATTGGGCATAACTATTTAAAGATAAGGGTTTAAAGCATCTGTTAGGATTTTCAAGATATCTAAAGATCCGCAACAAATTTGCCATTGAAATTTGTTGTAAAAGTTAATAAAAATACACCAATACTTCATATAAAATTTGAGTTTGTTTGGACGGTCGAATTAGAAAATATGAAGTGTTGAAGTTTGAAAAAACTTCCATATAAGGATACACAAGGTTTTAGAATATTTTATCATATTTTGAGTGTTGTTGGTTACTTGAGGCTTATGTATTTGGTATAATTACTCAAAAAAAAAATTATATATAAAATTAGGGCTTTCCTTATTTTGGAGCTTGATTGAACAATTAGTGGCAACCAAAAGCCTAGTGTATTTATGAGGCAAATTCTATCTATCCCGACAATGTCATTCTAAATCTCCAATCAGAGCTCCTATCTTATTTTTGAAGAAAAAAGACAAATCTTTGCGGATATATGTAGACTATGAAGGACTCAACAAGATCACCATCAAGAATAGGTATCTTCTACCTTTGATTTTAGAACTTATTGATTAATTCAATCAAGCAAAGATCTATATAAAAATAGATCTATGAAGAACATATAATCTAGTACGAATTAAAGAAAGAGATGAATAAAAAACTACATTTTGAACCACATGTGGGCTTTTTGAATATAATGTCATGCTTCTTGGACTCACAAATGCACCAGCTACTTTTCAACATCTAATAAATGATGTCTTTTATGAGTTTCTTGATAAATTTGTTATCTATTATTTAGACAACATCTTAATCTATTCCAAGAATACAAAATAATATGAAGTTCATGTTTGACATGAATTACAAAAACTTAGAGATATCAAAGTACATGGCAAGTTAGAAAAGTGTGTATTCTACATTACTTAAATTGACTTCCTATTATACATCATTTTCAATGAAAGACTAATAATGGATCCAAAGAAGATCTAGCCAATCATGGATTGGAAGATTTAAAGAATAGTAAGAGACATGGAATACTTTTTAGACTTTACTAATTATTATTAGATATTTATTAAAAATTATTTTTAAGTTGCACCTCCACTTATACATTTGACTAGTAAAAACTAACTTGAGTGGAGTATAGAAGCTAAAACATCATTTGATGCTTTAAAAAAAGAGTTTACTTCTACACCAATCTTATATCGTTTTAAATTTTCTAAGGCATTGTTTATGGAAACTAATGCATCAAACTTTGTCTTAAGTATAGTATTATCACTAATGAGAATAGATAAAAAATTCCATCTAATAGCTTTCATTTCAAAACAATTCAACAGCAAAGATTAATTATGAGATCCATAAAAAAAAAATCTTTGTAATCATGGATTTATTTCAAGAATGGTATTATTATTTAGAAAGCATCTTGAATCCAATTACCATATATATAAATGACAAGAACCTTAAATATTTCATGTCAGCATGTGTTTTAAATTGTTGCCAAGTTCATTAGAGCATGTCTTTATGAAAATTTGATTTTAAGATTACTAATTGATCTCAAAAATAATAAGGTTTGTTAAACACCTTTTTTAGATGTTGTTGTAATGTAATATGATTATATAATAAAATTATAATCAAAATTAAATTTTTAATTGATATCTAATTATCTTCATTCAATAATAATTCAAGGTATCTAAACATGGCTTTTATAAAATTCTCTTAGGTTATTTTCTTATCTTAATAGTTAATAGATTGAAGGTCAGTTAATACTTTTATCTTTTAGGCTATAGAGACTCTTTTACTACATTAGAAAGACCATAAATTGATAAAATCATATTAGAAGAAATAAATAATTAGTTTGATTGATACTAGAATTAAGTTAAGGATAGGATTGGACTAAAAAATCCTTAGAATAGGTTAAATTGATATTCAAAGATCGACCATTTGTGAGCCAAGGTTGAAATTAGATCTCTAGCCACTAAAATGATAGCCTAGGATAAAATAGGTTTTTATTTGAAGATTAGAGATTAAGATTTGATAAGTAGATTAGAGCTTCTTTCAAAGACATAAGGCTAGTTTTGGTATGATTTGTTGGAACTTGGCAATTATTGTTGAAAATCAATATTTTTATTGGCAACTTGGGATTTATGCAATGAAATTAGGGCTAGGACTCTCAGCTAGTTCGTACAATTGGTATCACATCGATAGTCCAAATTTTGATAATGCTTGATTAATTAGGTTTTTAAAATTTATATAAAATTTTATAATAATTCAATGGTGTAATTGAGAGATATCTAGGTTTTGATACAAGAACATATTAGAAGTTGGCAATTTGGGATTTAGTAGGATTTCTATGATATCTAGAGATCTATTTGTCAGATCAAGGTAAAATTTTACATGGTGTTGGAAGACTTGAAGATCAAGCTATATACTAGTTTTGAATTAAAGTTAATGGTTTGAAAAGGAAAAATCACCACTGGAACTTCTACATCACCTTTCAAGTTGGCAGCCAAGTTACATCAGTTTAGTTTTTGGAATTTTTTTTATAATTTGTAAGTTGGATTAAATTAAAAGTTCTTGAGTGTATAGAAGACTTATATTGCCAATTGCATGCAAAATTTCACGTCAAGTATACAATTAAATTAGAAGTTATAGCTTGTCAAAGCTCACTAATTAGAATTAGGGCTTACACCAAAAATCTAAATTGCTTAAATATGAAAATAATAAGATAATTGGGATTTATGTGTAATTAAAGCTACTAAAAAGAATCTTTTTTAGGACTTTTGAATTAAAATTTGGATTATATTCTTTTCATATATATGAAACCTATTAGAATTTCTTAAATACTTGTGAAATACTACTTCACCTTCTATAATAAGGTACCTAGTGCATTTCTAAACAAGACAACATGTAATACGACAATGTTCTTGTCTTATACCAAAAAAAAAAATACATCTTTTGATTAATAAAGAAAAAATTTCTTGAAGCCAAAGACTTTTCATCTTTGAGTAACAAAATTAATATTGATTGTTGATTCAACTTTATCAAGAAAATTCAATCAAGTATGTCCTCTGATTTTCTTGTCCATGATATTAAGAATAATTCTTCTAAATCTCATGAGACTTTGTGGTTTGAGTTCAGAAACAACCTACTTTATTTCAAGAAATGATCATATATTCCAAAAGATGGGGCATAATTACATATTCTTCAAACTTGTCATGACTTTCCAATAATTGGATATTTTGGATACAACAAGACTCTGGAGCAAATATCAAATATAAAAAATAGCCAAAGACTTTGTACAATCATGTGATATTTTTTTAAGATTCAAAACTCCTCACCATTGACCTTATGGGATTCTTCAATCTTTATCTATTTCAAAGCAATCATGGTCTTTTATTTCTATGGATTTTATCATAGATCTTCAAGTCTCTCGTTTATATGATTCTATATTTGTAGTAGCAAATTATTTTATTAAAATTATACATTTTGTACCATGTACAAAATCTATCACAAGTAAAGAAATGGCTAAGTTTTTTTTTCAATAACATCTATCATTATCACAGATTGCCTAAAGATATTATATTGGATAGGAGGATTCAATTTATATCAAGATTTTAGAAAAAAAAAATTTAAGATTTTAAAGGTGGATATAAAGCTCTCTTCAGCTTTTCATCTTTAAATTGATAGATGAAAAAAATGGATGAATCAAGTTTTGGAGCAATACTTAATGTGTACCATCAACTATCATCAAGATGATTATATAACTATTTTACCATTGGTAGAATTTATGTACAATAATTTGGTACATTCTTCTACTCAATAAATACATTTTCTTGTCAACTATGATTATCATCTATGACTTGATACTTTTAACTTTTCAAAAGTTGATAATCCTAAGATGAAAGATTTGGCAAATTATTTATCAGAGCTATATGCAACAACAAAGGCACAATTAAAAGAAGCTCAAGAACAACAAAAAATTATTGCAGATGCCTATTGCAAGAAACAACCACAATTTAATGTAAGTGATATGGTATGATTACTTTGTTGCAATATGAAGACTACTCATCTTTGTAACAAGTTAGACTATTGCAAGTTTGAATCTTTTTCTATTAGTGAATAAATCAATTACGTTACTTATTGATTATATCTATTAAAATCTATAAAGATCCACCTCATATTTCACGTATTCTTTCTTGAGCCATACAATACAATAAATATCTTGGAAAGAATGTACCAAATTATTGTACACAAATGCCACCTCTTTTTATAAAAATAGATAATAATCAAGAATTCGAGGTAGAAGAAGTCTTAGATTCAAAGAAATGCCAAAAATAGATTAGAATATCTTATTCATTGGTATGGATATGATATTAGTAAATGCACATGGAAGCCAACAAAAATCTTATAAATGTAACAAAAAAAAATTGAAACTTTTCATTGACAACATCGATCAAAACAAAGATGAAGAATAGTAAATCTTTACTATAAAAGAAATAAGACCAAAAGAAGATAATACTCTACTTTCTATTCTTCTTTGTAGTTTCTATGTATTTGTGATATCAAGAAGATGGAGAATCAACAACTAACAGATTCAACTCAAGAAATTTTATTTGCGGTGTTGTGATGTAATACGACTATATAGTGAAATTGTAATCAAAGTTGAATTTCTAATTAATATCTAATTATCTTAGTTCAATTATAACTTGAGGTATCAAAACATGGCTTTTATAAAAGCCTCTTAGGTTATTTCCTCATCTTAATAGTTAGTAGGTTGAAGATTAGTTAATAATTTTACCTTCTAAGTTATAAAGACTCTTCTACTACCTTAGAAAGACCATAAATTAATAAAATCATATTAGAAGAGATAAATAATTAGTATAGTTGGTGCTAGGATTAAATTGAGAGTAGGATTGGGCTAAAAAAAACCTTAGGATAGCTTAGATTGATACTCGAGGGTCGACCATTTGTAAGTCAGGATTGAAATCAGACCTTTGGCCACTAAAACAAGAGTCTAGGGCAAAATAGGGATTCATTTGAAGATCAAAGGTTGGAATTTGAGAGCTACCTTGAAGTTCTTTTCAAAGATGTAAGAATTGTTTTGAGAGTTTTGAAGGACTTAGCAATTGTTGTTCAAAGTCAAGGTTTGTATCAGTAATTTGGATTTTACATAATATAATTAAGGCTAGCAATTTTGGTTAGTTTCTATAATTGGTATGACATCTATGGTTGAAAACTTAATGCTATTTGAATTATTGGATGTACTAAGTATATACAAAATTTTGTGATAATCTAATGGCGTGGTTTAGAAATATCTAATTTTTAGCACAATAGAATTTTGGAAGGTGGCAGTTTGAGGATGGATAGGGTTTTTGTGATATCTGAAGATCTATCAATTGGATTAAGGAAAAAATTGGCATGGTGTTGAAGGACTTGAAGATCAAACTACATACCAATTTTGAGACAAAGTTAACGGTTGGAAAGGGAGAAATCATTGCTGGGATTTTTGCTTCACTTTTCAAGTTGGCGGCCGAGTGACATGAGTGCAATTTTTGGAGGTTTTCTCACAATTTGTAAGTTGGATTGAGCTGAAAATTCTTGTGCATATAGAAGACTTACATTGACAATTGCAGGCAAAATTCCACATCAAGTGGACGGTCGGATTGGATGTTACAACTTGTTAAAGCTCACTAATTAGAATTGGGGCTTACAAGAAAAATCTAAATTACTTAAATATGAAAGTAATAAGATAATTGGGATTTATGTATAGTTAAGATTACCAAGAAGAGTGTTTTAAGCAATTTTGAATTAAAATTCAGATTATATTCTTCTTGTATGGGTGAAACCTATTAGAATTTTTTGGCTACTTGTGAAACACAATCTCACCTTTCATAGCTAGGTGGCTAGTATATTCCTAAGCAAAGCAACACGTAATATGACAGCAGTGTCATATTGTAATATGGCTATATGGTGAAAGATGATAATATGGATCTTATTATAAAAGAGCCAAATAAAAAGAAAAGATAGAAAAATATGGATTAAAGATAGGAAGGTAGTAAAACTTTAGGTAATGTCAAGGACAAGAACTCGATGAAAGCTAAAGAATAAGTGAGACTTTTCTCAAAAAGAAATAGGACAAAATAGAAATATGTATATTAAGAAAGAAACTGGAATGGCTATTGCCAAAATACAAGAAAACTAGAGACCCTTGAAACTAGACTAGAAGCAAGAAAGGAGTTGACAAGAGTGAAGAGGGCTTCACTCTTGCCTCTATATATACTATCTAACTAGAAGCCACGTGGCGATGTTCTATAAGACCTCCAATATATGTTGACTTTCTAGGCCACATGCCTTTGCTTGCAAGGCAAGTTTTCTATGGATGGACCACGTAGTTAGCTTGTTCTTTAAGCTTCCAACATGCATGGGACATGGCTAACTTGTTGACCAAGTTTCTAACCTAAAAGTCAACTATAGACTCCTATAAAGTCAAAGCAGCGTCTATGAAGCTTCTAAGAAGCTTCTCTAGAAGATATTATACAATTAACCTACTTTTACATACTTTTATCTATTCATATAGGTAATTATATGTATGTCCGTGACATTACCCCCCCTTCTAGGGACGAGTTCCACGAGGAGCGGTGATTATATATTGAGAAAATCTAATATGCGGCGAATTGTATTTGCTACATACTCTGATCTTTGTTCTCTTCGAAGATAGTTGATGGGTCCTCTTAGCCATCGATAGTGTCCCATTCCAGGGCGAGAAGACCACCCTATTATTTGATCACTGTTGAGGCCTTCATAACTTCCTTCAAATAATACATTTGAAACACCATCAGGAGTCGTTCCTATCTCCAATAATATCACCAAACATCGAGAATCTCTTCCAAGGTCGTGATACCAAACGCGTTGTATCTCACCATCTATTCGAGGAAGAACATGTCGTTCTTGAGGGTCTTCATTTCGGTTGCGTCGTCTTGAAGGTTGTGACAATCGCAATGTCTCATCCGGTAAGTCAGCAAACGAAGGTTCTTGAGTTGAATCCGCTGGTTGTTGGCTCTCCATCTAATTAGCGTCACAAAATGCAAAGAAGTTACAAATAAGGATAGGAAATTGAATGTTATCTTGCCTCAATCTTGTCTCTTTTATAAGAGAGGTTTTCATCTTGGTTTAGATGGATGTCGTTGATGAAAAACTTTGACTTTAGCTGATGCATTTGCTAGATTCCTGGATGGCTCCTATGTGCGCTCACTAATATCATATCCGCACCAATGAACAAGATATTCCAGCTTATTTCGGCGCCGCCTTGAGTCTAATATCTCTTCCACCTCAAATTCTTCATTATTATCTACTTCTATAGGAGGCGGTGGCATTTGTCTTCTTCCTTGTATATCCACTGTCTTATATGGTTCAAGAAGAGACACGTGGAATACAGGATGGATCTTCATTGACTCCGGTAGATGTAACCGATATGCAACTGGGTTGATCTGTTCAGAAACAGAAAAGGGGCCAAGCCTACGATAGTCCAATTTGTCACAAGGTCGAGTGGTCTTGATATTGCGACGAAGTAGCCATACCTTATCACCCACGTTGAGTTGTGGTTGCTCTTTACGATATACATCTGCATTTATCTTTTGTCGTTCTTGAGCTTTCTTCAACTGCGCCTTCATTATTGCATGTAACTCTGACAACCGATTTGCCATATCTTCTGCTGCAGGATTATCAACTTTTGAAAAATCAAAAGTATCAAGTCGTGGATGATAGCCATAATTGGCAAAGAAAGGTGTTTGTTGCGTGGAGGAATGTACCGTATTATTATAAGCAAACTCTGCCAATGGCAGAAGGTTTGTCCAATCATCTTGTTGATAGTTGATGGTATACCTTAAATACTGTTCCAAGACTTGGTTTACGCGCTCTGTTTGTCCATCAGTTTGAGGATGGAAAGCTGAAGATAGCTTTATGTCCACTTTTAAAATCTTGAAAAGAGTCCTCCAGAATCTCGACACAAATTGAGTTCCCCTATCCGATATGATATCTTTAGGTAATCCATGATAGCGATAGATATTATCAATGAAAAGCTTAGCTGTTTCTTCACCTGTGATAGATTTTGTACATGGCATAAAATGTGCCATCTTGGTGAAACGATCTACTATCACAAATATAGAATCATAAGATCTTGAGTTTGGAAGATCTGTGATGAAATCCATAGAAACAGAAGACCATGGTTGTTCTGGTATAGGTAATGGCTGAAGAAGTCCGTAAGGTCGATGTCGAGGAATTTTTGATCTTGAACAAATATCACATGATTGTACAAAGTCTTTGACTGACTTCCACATTTGTGGCCACCAAAAATCTCTTGATATGAGTTCCAGAGTCTTATTATATCCAAAGTGCCCTGCTGCTGGAAAGTCATGACGTGCTTGAAGAACACGCAAACGTGCTTTTCCTTCTGGAACATATAGGCGTCCTTCAAAATATAATAGATTATTCTTGAACTCAAACTTAGAAGAATCATGAGACTTGGAAGAATTATTCTCGATATCATGAACAAGAGGGTCTGAGGACATACTGGACTGGATTTGCTTGAGAAAAGTTGAATCAACAGTCAATGTTGATTTCACTGCTCGGAGATGAAATTGCTCCGGTTTCAAGAGGACCGTTCTTTGTTGCTCAAAAGCTGCATCTCCTTCTTTTGGTGCAAAATAAGAACGTCTAGACAGGGCATCGGACAAACCTTGTTGTTTTCCTGGCCGATAAGTGATAATGAAGTCGAATCTTGACAAAGACATACTCCAACGAGCTTGACGACGATTCAACACGCGTGCTGACATGAAATACTCGAGGTTCTTGTGATCTGTATACACAGTGACTGGACTAGAAGCACCTTCTAGATAATGACGCCATTCTTGAAAGGAATCCACGATTGCAAGAAGTTCTTTATCGTGGATCTCATAATTGATCTCGGCTGCTGAGAATTTTCTTGAATGAAAAGCTATCGGATGAAGTTTGTCATCTGTTCCCATTTGTGATAAAACTGCACCCAAGGCAAAATCCGATGCGTCTGTTTCCATAAAAAATGCCTTGGAAAAGTCAACACGATATAAGACTGGTGCAGAGACAAACGATGTCTTCAAGGCTTCAAATGTTGCTTCTGCTTCTTGATTCCATTGGAATTTATCTTTACTAGTCAAGCGTGTAAGTGGAGCTGCAACTCGTGAGAAGTCTTTGATGAAGATCCGATAGTAATTGGCAAATCCCAAGAAACATTGGACATCTCTTACAGTCTTTGGAATCTTCCAATCCATGATTGTTTGGACTTTCTTAGAATCCATCATAAGACCATCATTTGAAATGATGTATCCTAAAAAGTCAACTTGAGTAGTGTGAAATACACACTTTTCCATCTTGGCGTACAATCCTGCATCTCTGAGTTTTTGTAATACTTGACGAACATGTATTTCATGTTCTTCAACATTCTTAGAATAAATCAGGATATCGTCTAGATAGCAGACGACAAAATTGTCTAAGAATTCACGAAATACATCATTCATGAGATGTTGAAAAGCAGCTGGTGCATTCGTGAGTCCAAAAGGCATGACATTATATTCAAAATGCCCGTACCTGGTTCGAAACGCAGTCTTCCATTCATCTCCTTCTTTGATCCGTACTAGATTATATGCTCCTCTTAGATCTATTTTTGTATAGATCTTAGCTTGATTTAACTGGTCAAGGAGTCCTGATATCAAAGGTAATGGATACCTGTTCTTGATTGTGATCTTGTTGAGTCCTCGATAGTCAACACACATTCGTAAAGATCCATCTTTTTTCTTTACGAATAGAATTGGAGCTCCTGCTGGAGATTTTGAATGGCGTATGAAATTCTTCGCTAAATTTTCGTCAATATATGTCTTGAGTTCAGCCAACTCATCTTGCGATAAACTGTAAATTGGTCCAAATGGTGGCTGAGTTCCTTCCTTGAGATCGATTGAACAATCGTATGGGCGATGCTCAGGAAGAATATCTGCATTCTTTTTCTCAAAAACGTCTTGATAATCCTGATATTGACTTGGAATGCCACTTGAAGTCTTTACGCTTTCAGAAATAGGTGCAGCATAAATAGCAAAAGTTGATCCTTCTTTTGCTGCGTGTATAAATGCTTTTGCACCTATAAGTGTGAGTTTTACTATACTAGACTCATGGTTTTTTACTTGATTAATAGAACTGTTACTAATGCTCTGAGGAAAATCAAGTTTACGAGAAATCCAATCTATTCGAGGATTATACTTTTCTAACCATGATAAGCCTAAAATTACTGGATTAGAGGGAGATCTAATTATATTAAAAATTACGCAACTACTATGACCATTTATTACTACATCTACAGGAAGTGTTTCGTGAGTTACATCTCCAGAAGACAACGGACGACCATCTATGACTTCTACGTGTACAGGTTTAGTTTTTTGTATTAATGATATTCTATGACATCTAGCAAATTCTTCATCTAAAAAACAAGATGAGGCTCCTGAATCTACCAAGGCAGAGGCTTTGTAATTATTAGGTCCTAAACGCACATCTATTATAAAACAAGGAGATGGTTCTGAGGAGAGGATAGGACCTTCATTAGAAGTTGTACAAGATTCCAGCCGCACGGTCCCTATTGTAGCTGGACGTATTCGTTTTCCGACATACTGTCTTCTTTGACAGCCGTACTCCTCATTTTGTAGTTACGTCGCTTCTTTGGACAATGTTGAGCAGTGTGCTTAGGTTCTCCACAATATAAGCACAATCCTTCTTGTCGACGACGAGACTTTTCTTGCTCAGTAAGAGGTTTGAAACGTACCGCATCAATTTGCATATCCTCTACTTCTGAAGGTATGTGTTGAGGAGACGTCGGTGTTGCCATTGAATTGTAGTAACGTTGAGGCCCACTTGTGCGACTCTCGGATCGAAATTCAAAAAGTCGATTGTCGCACTTCACAGCAAAGTCAATTGCTTGACTCAATGTTTGAGGATCAGGTAAATTAAGCATCAATTTCTTTACCTCATATTGTAATCCGTAGAAAAATTGACTCACAAGTGCGGCATCATCCCACTTGATATCAGTTGCAAGTTGTCGAAATTGCGAAGCATATAATGTTACTGATCGATTGCCTTGTCGCAAAATACGGATCTTGTTGGTTGCAACACGAATTGCATCATGTTCTCCAAACATGGATCGAAACTCCGCCAAAAAAGCCTCCAGATTATCCAATATTGGATCTCGTCGTTCAAGAAAAGATGAAAACCATGACAATGCTGAACTTGAAAGAAGTGTACCAATGAATCTAACTTGTGACCCTGGAGTTGGATAGCTCTGGGGTTGAAGTTCAATCACTAGTTGGACCTGATTGATGAATCCTCGAAACTTGGATCTGGTACCATCAAACTTCTCGGGCAAGGCAACTCTCGGTTCTCTAACACTCGAAGGGTGTTCCATTCTGGGAGAAGGGACATGATTTGGTGCAGATGTCGAAGCAGCCCCAATCATCTCTATATCTTCACTTCCTACCATTCTTGTTGCTCCTTGTGGTGGTAAATTGAGTTGATGCATCGCAAGCATTAACTCCCTCAATTGTTCTTGCATCTGTGCCATTGCACTCTTCATTTCAACAAGCTCTGCCATAGTAGCACTTAGAAAAGAGAAGATGTCTAATAACGCTCAAAACAAATAGAAGAGAGGAATTGATAACAAAGAAAATACTAAGAACAATATCAGTTTAAAAGAGGGTAATCCGCAACTTCTAATGCGCTTATGTCTTATCAAGAAAAAGGGGTAATCCACTCTTAATCAAGAAAAGACAAAGCTCTGATATTGTAAGTGTACTCTTGTCAATCTGTCAAGGACAAGAACTCGATGAAAGCTAAAGAATAAGTGAGACTTTTCTCAAAAAGAAATAGGACAAAATAGAAATATGTATATTAAGAAAGAAACTGGAATGGCTATTGCCAAAATACAAGAAAACTAGAGACCCTTGAAACTAGACTAGAAGCAAGAAAGGAGTTGACAAGAGTGAAGAGGGCTTCACTCTTGCCTCTATATATACTATCTAACTAG
The DNA here is from genome assembly GCF_059467195.1 of Physcomitrium patens. Taxonomy (NCBI): domain Eukaryota; kingdom Viridiplantae; phylum Streptophyta; class Bryopsida; order Funariales; family Funariaceae; genus Physcomitrium; species Physcomitrium patens. The sequence continues at coordinate 7,919,638 of NC_143421.1, forward strand.
AAGCCACGTGGCGATGTTCTATAAGACCTCCAATATATGTTGACTTTCTAGGCCACATGCCTTTGCTTGCAAGGCAAGTTTTCTATGGATGGACCACATAGTTAGCTTGTTCTTTAAGCTTCCAACATGCATGGCACATGGCTAACTTGTTGACCAAGTTTCTAACCTAAAAGTCAACTATAGACTCCTATAAAGTCAAAGTAGCGTCTATGAAGCTTCTAAGAAGCTTCTCTAGAAGATATTACACAATTAACCTACTTTTACATACTTTTATCTATTCATATAGGTAATTATATGTATGTCCGTGACAGGTAATAATGCTACCCTTTTAGAAAAAATAGCTTCTACTTACTTTATAGGGCCAAAAATAAGGCAAAATAAGGTAGATTGAAAAAATAAATGATATAGAAATCTATAGGAGAAAGTTAAGAGTAAATTCTAGTAAAAATTACTTAAAAAAAACTAGATGTTGATATCCGGAGAGGGCCAGTTATGAACCAGGGTCGAAATCAGACCCTAAGGCACAAAACCAAGCCTCGACGACGATTCCGGGACTCTTTGACAGTTCAAAGAATGGGATTTGATAGAAGATTGGATAGAGTTTCTATGCGCATTGATTTTGGGTGATTTGGAGTTGTTATGACTTTGTAAGAGCTTTGCAAAGTCAAGGTTTGTTTCGGATGACTTGGATTTTATGAAATAATATAGGATTTATGTTTTGGGTGATTTCAAGAGTTTTGTACTAGATCTATGGGTGAAATTTTGTGGGTTTATGGTTATAGTTGTACTTTATATTTGTTGTAAATTTGAGCTCGATCTAACGGTTGAATTAAGGAATATTGAGGTTTAAGTGGGTCAAGGTCTCAGAAAGTAGAATTTTAGGTCTAGAGGGGATTTTTAAGATTTTTTGCAATCTACTAGTTGGATTGGAATAAAACTTGTGTGAGAGGATATTAGACTTGATTTTCTATGTACATGAGAATTATGAGATCAATCGAATAATGCAAAGAAGAGATATTGGCTCTGGAAGATTGGCATCAGGATTGGAGAAGGAGGCTAGCCAATACACGAGTACATTTTTGAGGTTATCAGCTATTTGGTATTTCCGATCCTTTTCAAAATTTTTGTGATTATTTTCAACTTAGTTTTTAAGAAGTATGCAAAATTTGAGTTAAGATCAATGGTTTATTTAATAGTTATTGAGGTTTAAATCTGTTATAGGAATTACTAGGATTTGATTTAGGATTTGAATTAGGATTTGATTTAGGGTTTAGGATTTGGTTTAGGGTTTAGGGTTTGATTTAGGATTTATTTAGAATTTAAGATTTGATTAGGATTTGGTTTAGGATTTAGGATTTGGATTAGGATTTGGTTAGGGTTTGATTTAAGATTTAGGATTTAGTTAGGATTTGATATAGGATTTAGGATTTGGATTAAGGTTTGATTTAGGATGTGATTGGGGTTTGGTTTAAGGTTTGTTTTGGGTTTGATTTAAGGTTTAGGATTTTATTAGGATTTAAGATTCAATTAGTTTTGGCCTAAAGTTTGAATGAAGTTTAATAGGATTTTAACTAGAATTAAATTAAGATTGAATTGAGATGTATTTGAGTGATATTTGTGATCCTTCTAATATTTCTTTAAGAATTCTTATTGTTTTTTTGAAATTTCTTTGAGATTTTTTTGAATTTGATTAAGCTTGCTTGGCATTATTATGGTCTAATTAGAGCATTGTTAGTATTCTATTAGAATCAGGATTTTGTTGTTGCAATTTCTATTCTTCCTTCCACAGCCAGGTGCCTAGAGCATTCTCAAGCAAGACTTCACATATTACGATAGTGGACTTATCAGATGAGACAATATAATTTTTACAACCTTCAAGATAACATAACTAAGATAAAGATCCTCAAAAATGATATGTCTTTCTTTGAATAGATGGTGAGATACAATGTGTTTGATATTACAACCTTAGAGGTAAAAACAACACTTGATGGTATTCCAAATTTTATTAGAGGTAAAAAACAACACTTAATGGTATTCCAAATTTTTTATTTCAAAGAAGTTATAATAGCCTCAAAAATAATTAAATAACAAGGTAGTCTTTTCACTGTGGTATTAAACACTATTAATGGCTGAAAAGACCTATCAACCATCTTTGAAGAAAATAAAGATCAGAATATGTGGTAAATATAATTTGCTACATCTTAGACTTTTTCAACATATGAAGACCGCTACTTGTGGAACTCATCTCTAGAAAGGAGGGTAATATCACGGATATACATACATACCTTAATAAATATCCATATGATTAAGTAGAAGTATATAAAAGTAGATAAAAGTAGACTAATTTCATAATAACTTCCAAAGAAGCTTCTTAGAAGCTGCATAAATACTACTTTGACTTAACATATATTTGTAGATGATTGATAGGTTAGAAACTTAGTCAATAGATTAATCTTGTGTTGATAGCTTGCAAAACAAGCTTACTATGTAGCACATATATAGAAAAAATTTCTTGTAAGTTAAAATATATGTCTTGCAAAGTCAACAAGTTTTGGAGGTCATATAAGACATCACCATGTAGCTCCAAATTAAGAGTATATATGGAGGTAAGAGTGAAATCTTCTTTACTCTTGTCAATGTCTTTTTATTCTTTAGTCTTGTTTCAAGACTTTCTAATCTTCTTTGTTTTGGCAATAGCCATTCTAGTTCAATATTATATTATCTTTGAATAACTTTTTAATTTCTTTTAGTGACACAAGAGTGTATTGAGGATTTTTTTTTTTCAAGATTCATGTCCTTGATACTAAGCTTTTTTTTAATAATATCTATTGTTATCATGGATTATCTAGGGATATTATATTGGATAAGGAGATTCAATTTATATCAAGATTTTAGAGAATTCTTTTAAAAAATTTAAAAGTTGGCATAAAATTATCTTTAATTTTTCATTCTCAAATTTATGGATAAATAAAGTGAATAAACAAAGTTTTAAAGTAGTATTTGAGGTGTACCATTAACTATTAATAAAAATATTCTTTTACCATTAGAAAAGTTTGCTTATAATAACATGGTATATTTTTCTATTCAACAAATATTTTTTTTTATTAACTATATTTATCATCCATGACTATATACTTTTAACTTTGAAAAAGATCATAATTATATAAAAAAATATTTGATAAATTATTTATTTGAGTTACATATAATAATGAAGAGACAATTTAAAGAAATTCAAGAATGACAAAAGACCAATGTGGATGCATGTTACAAGGAATAATTTCAATTTTATATTGATAATAAGATATGATTACTTTATTGCAATATCAAGACTAGTTGTCTTTATGATAAGTTGAATTACCATAAGCTTAGACTATTTTTTATTTTTAAATAAATTAATTTAGTTGCTTATTGATTATATCTATCAAATTCTATAAAAATCCATCAGGTATTTCACATGTCTCTTCTTGAATCATACAAGACAATAGATAATAATCAAAAATTTGAGATAGAAGTAGTCTTAGATTCAAGGCAATACCAAAATACGTTGAAATATCTTGTTTATTAGTATAAATATGATATAAATGAATATATATAGGATCCAATAAAAAAATATTACAAATAAAAAAAGAATATAGATGCTTTTTATTGATGACATCTATTAAAACCAAGATAAAGAAAAATAAAACTTTACTATGAAAAAAATAAGATCCCAAAAGATAATATTCTAACTTCTATTTTTGTTTATAATTTTTGTATATTTGTGATATTAAAGAAATGGAGAATCAACAACTAACAAATTCAACTCAAAAGCTATTATTTACTAACTTATTAGACAAGATATTATAATTGTCACAGCTTTTAAGATGACGTAATAGAGATAAAGATCCTAAAAAATGACATATTCTTTTTCAAATATGTATGTCATAGACATACATATTTATTTTAATATTTATTTATGTGTTCAACTAGAAGTAAGTAAAGGTGAATTTATTTCATAATATTTTCTAGAAAAACTTCCTAGAAGCTTCATAGACAATATTTGGACTTTATATGTATTTGTAGTTACTTGGTAGGTTTAAAACTTGATCAAAAAGTTAATCACATATTGATGGCTTAGAAAATAAGCTAATTATGTAGCACATATATAGAAAAATTGCCTTGTAAATTAAAATATGTATCTTATAAAGTCAACACATTTTAGAAGTCCTATAGAACATCACCACATAATCCTTAGTTAGATAGTATATATGGAGGCAAGAGTGAAGCCTTCTTCACTCTTGTCAATACCTTTGTAGTCCTTAGTCTTGTTTCAAGACTTTCTATTCTTCTTATCTTTGGCAATAGCCATTCTAGTTTAATATTATATCATCTTTAAGTGATTTTCTAGTCTTTTTGAGTAATACAAGAATGTATTGATCTTTTAATTTTTTGAGGTTCATGTCTTTAATAATAGATGGTAAGATACATTATATTTAATATTACAACCTTAAAAGAGACTCTCAATATTTGGTGATTTTATTCTATTTGATTATATGTTTGGTGATTTTATTTTATTTTTAATAATATTTCAAATATTCTTTTTGAAGGAAGATACAAAGGCCTTAATAATAATGAAATTACAGGATAGTTTTCTTACCTTGGTATGGAATACTATTAAAAAAACATGTCAAGTCCCTGAAAAGAAACAAAGATTAGAGTATATGGCAAATATAATTTGCCATGTCTTAGACTTCTTTAATATTATGATGATCCCTCTTCATGGAACTTATTTCTAAAAATAAAAGTAATGTCATAAAAATATATATTTATATAAATAAAAAATACTAGATAAAAAAGAAATATAAATAGATTTGATATTATCTTATGGCAAAGCTTTTTAAAAGCTTTATAAAAGCATATTTGACTTTATACATGTTTATAATTAATTGGTAGGTTAAAAACTTAGCCAATAAATTAGCAATATATTAGACATGATATAAGCTAATTATGAGGCATGCATATAAAAAACTTGCTTTAGAAGTTAAGACATGTATCTCACAAATTGGACATGTGTTAGAGGTCCTATAAAGCATCACCATATAGCTTTTAATTAGATAGTATATATGAAAGCAAGAGTGGAGCCTCCTTCCTTCTTATCAATGTCTTTTCAATCTTTAGTCTTGTTTCAAGACTTTCTAATCTTCTTGTCTTTTATAATAGCCAATCTAATTTAATATTATACTATCTTTGAGTAACATAAAAATTTATTGATTGTTTAGTTATTTGAAATTGATGACTTTGACAATGTGGTATAAATAATATAAGTTGATTCTTCTTTTGTAGTATAGAAGAAAGTTCTTACATTTGCAAATAAGAATTTGATTATATTAGACTTATAACTTTTTATTTAGTTAAAATTTTTTTAATTATGTTCTAAAAAAATAAAGACTACAAGAAATTTAATTTATTTGAGGATTATATTTTTTATCTATAATGAATTTAAAATAATTAAATTAAAGAAAGATCTAATGATATTAAATATTTCAAAATAATTATAATTATTAATTGCTACTTCTATAAAAAAAAGATTTTATAGATAATATTTTTAAAAGATAAAAAATGACTATCTATGACTTTTATATATACATATTTGATTTTCTTGACTAAAAATATGTTATGTCTTTTAATAAAATAAATATCTAAAAAAAAACTAGGATTCTTAAATTTGGCAAAGTCGAGGTTTTTTAATGTTTTGGTTATAAACAAACATCTTTTATAAAACAAAGAAAGGATTCTGAAGAAAAAATATGACCTTTATTAGATATAATATAAGATTTTAGATGCATGGTTCATATTATAGTTGGAAATTTTTATTTATTTTTTTGTTGAATTTTTTTTTTAAGATAGTATTGAATAGTGTGTTTAATTTCTATATAATATATGTACAATCTTTCTTGACAACAATAAGTCTTATTTTGTTTAATAAGAAGTTTGAAACATATTGCATCAATTTTTGTATCTTTCACTTCTCAATGTATGTATTAAAAAGACGTTGGTATTGCTATTGAATTGCAAAAATATTAAGGTCTACTTGTACAACTCTCATATCAAAATTTGAAAAGTCAATGGTTACACTTCATAGCAAAGTCAATTATTTTGCTTAATATCTAAGAATTAAATAAATTGAATATCAATTTTTTTATTTCATATTATAATCCATAAAAAAAAATTGGCTAATATACAACATCATTTTACTTGATATTAGTCACAATTTGTTAAAATTGTGAACCATATAACATTATTGATTCATAGTCTTATTATAAAATACAAATTTTATTGGTTGTAACACAAATTTCATCATATTTTATCACATATGGATCAAAATTTTATCCAAAAAGTCTTTAAATTATCTAATATTAGATCATATTATTTAAAAAAGATAAAAACTATAATAAAGCATAAATTAAAATTAATATTTTAATAAATTTATTTAAAATCTTGTAATTGGATAGCTTTAGAATTGAAGTTTAATCACCAATTGTACTTGATTAATAAATTCTCAAAACATTGATTATGAGCCATCAAAATTCTTTAACAAGGCAACTTTTGGTTTTCTAATACTTTAATAGTGTTCCAATATAAAAGAAGTAATATGATTTAATGTAGATGTTGAAGCAACTCCAATCATTTCTATATCTTTACTTCCTTCTAATATTATTCGTCTTTGTAGTAGTAAATTGAGTTGATGCATTATAAGCATTAATTGCTTCATTTATCCTTGTATTTGTGCCATTCCAATCTTTATTTCAAGAAGCTCTACTATAATAATACAATAAAAAAGTAAATATCTAATATTGCTCAAGACAAATAGAAGAAAAGGTTTGATAACAAAGAAAATTCTGCAAACAATATTAGTTTAGAAGTATATAATTTGTAACTTCTAATATACTTATGTCTTATCAAGAAAAATTCGTAATCCACTCTTAATGAAGAAAAGACAAAGCTTTGATATTGTAAGTGTACTCTTGTTAATTTGTTAAGAACAAGAACTTAAAAAATGCAAATAAGTGATCAAAATATTTATTAAAGAAAGATGAAAAAAATAAATAAATAAATATGTATAATAAAAAAAATAATAAAATAGCTGTTATTTAAGTCAAAAAAAATAAAGACTCTTAAAACTAGACTAGAAGTAAAAAAAGAATTGATAAGAATAAGGAAGGCCTCACTCTTACTTTTATATATAGTATTTAATTAAGAGCTACATGTTGACATTCTATAGGACCTTCAATATGCTTCCAACTCATAGAATATATGTCTAACTTCCAAGACAAGTTTTCCATATGTAAACCACATGTTTAACTTGTACTACAAGTGGTCAATATGTATGACACATGATCAACTTACTAGCTAAATTTTCAACCTACCAATCATTTATAGACATGTATAAAGACAAAGCTGCCTCTATAAAGCTTCTAGAAGCTTTTCTATAAGATATTATTAAATTTATCTATTTTTATTTAATTCTATTTATTTATATTATCTAAATAATTATTGTAAAAAATATGGACATTCATAACAGCAAATCAATTTTACAAGTGTATGAAGAACTCAAGTATAATCAACTTTGACAAACTCAACTTTGCTACTACTAACTTCTTATTGTTTATATCCACCAATAGCTCCAATACCTTGTCCTTCTTGTTTGCTACCACTTCTAGTACCAAGTGGTATATGCCATTCAAATATATCTCTTATGATACCACAACTAGAAACTTTGCTTGGAACCAAGAATCAAATAAATTTGCTTGAATCAACCTTGATACATTTTTGATTTACAAATCAAAACTAAGTACAAAATACGAGAAAAAAAAAATTAAGAGAAATAAAATGAGAGAGAGTAAGGTTTGTGGGGGAATGTTGTAATATTAGGTCAGATCCCACTTTCATACCACCAATGAAATTTGTCTATCTAATGAATTGCATTCATCCTTGAAATCTACATATACATCTGAAAATACTTTTACTTACAAGATCAAAGATGATCTTTTGTTTAAATCTAGATCATGGGTACTTGAATGATCTATTCACAACAGGTACTTCAACACAAGTAGCACCATCACCAGGCTATCCATAGGTCCAACATTTGATGTATAAAAGCATTGAATAAAACCCTAGAGCGAAAGTCTATGCAAGTTCCCAGGAGCTGGCCCAACAGAAAACGTACGAATGCATGGTAGATCCGACGAAACTATCCCCTTCGACTTTCTAATCGCATGGTATATACGACAGTTTTGAAGAATAAAAAGCGGCATTTTCTCTAAATTAGAATACTAACCCCAATTCGGCAGTAACATCTGATAAAGGAGGAACTCTTCTCTTAAATTCATGCAGTAAACTGCCACTAAATGTGAAGCCGAGGGGACAATGACAGGAGGAGACGACGATGCTTGCTGTGGCAAAAACGACTTCACCCGCAGCTACGATGATGGACCACGCAGAGCAAGCAGTTTAGAAAAAAAAACATGCTCATCGCAAGTCTGTTCGTAATTCTGGTGCTCCTCCAACTCCGCAAGATCGCCCATCTTCATCTCCACAGTCGCAGCTATGAATTTTCTTCCCAATCAACACCATACCACCAGCATACATTCTCAATGTAACCCTACAAAACAATTTTCTCGGTTATTTTTCCCCAACGCGAACTCAAGGTCAACTTGTAAACTACTTGAAACAATTACTCAACTAAAAACTGCAACAGCATCTACACTTCCCTCTAGAAAGACATAATAATCGCTCTCCTCACTCAGACGGGATTCGATATTATTACTTCCTACTTTTAAAAGATGAACATTCCTTCGTAGATCAGCTCCGTGAAGATTCTTCAACGCCTGCCATTCTTCGGCCTCAATCACCAATGTCCCATGTGGCGTCGAGAACGCAATTCACGGAGCTCACCAATTCCCCCTGAAAAACGATGCGGATATAGATTCCACCGTGCAACAAGGATGTCAACTTCATGCCTTAGGTTCATCGACGACGGCATTACCGATGCGCAAAACCCGTGTGACGATATCCCAACTATCAGTGGGCAAATTGGCCACTGAGCTGGAGCGTTCCACCTCGTCACAATTGGCCCAGCGCAAGCACAACCATCTGATTTCTCGCAGCTCGGTGGACAACCTACGAGCGTTAGGGTTCCCCACCCTGCATTGTCATCGCGTGACGAAGGCCTGCATTCACCGCTCGAGATCTCTTCAACCTATCCATCCTCAACATCGATTTCGAAATCCCTTGAAAGATCACAACCCACTCCGGCAATGCAGATCTGACAACAGCCCCTTCAAACGCGTGTTCGGAATTCTTCTATTTACCTGAGATCGAGAGTGGTGAACATTACCAGTGAACGCTGTAGATCAACAGTTTCGAAGCTTCCATAGCATCTGGTCCATTACCGAAGAGTAATGTTCGCATCTCATTGATCCACAGACTTAAGATCCAGAAAAGCGTCAGTCTCTGAGAATGAGCGAAGGGTACCCGCGGATTGTACAGACGGTGCCGTGTGGAAACAGTTGGACTGCGAATCGCGTGCCCAGCTCCCCCATGGACGGCAAGGACCAATGGATAGATTACTGTGATGCACGACGAGAAAGGAGAGGCCGAGAGACGAATCGATATATAATATCTGCAGCACTGGAATAGCCTCCGAGTGGGAACATGGCTATGAACAATGGCCGGGACAGTGGACCCCATCAGGTACTCTCTGATCAAAAATCAGCTGTGAGGCGAAGAGCACAAAGTGCTACAGTTGCATTAACCATTGATGGCTATTCAGCGAACTTCACCAGCCACATAGGGTGCAGATATGAGCACGAAAGCCCTCCTCCCTCCAAGTCACTCTCGAGTCAGAACTTTGACGACATCGCCCAATCATGCACACGATGAGTATCTCTGAAGTTCTCTCCACCCCAAGAAGACCAAAACGACTTTCATGGCAGACAAGGAAAAGATTTGAAAAAATGGGACAAGTGAGAGAAGGATACACATTCAAATCCAAGTGACAATTACTCGTTACAAAGTGGGAAATGTAAGTACATTCTAGCGGTAGATGTCCTTAGGGTCGTTATCGTCATCGTCGTCATCATCATCATCATCATCATCACAATATTAAAAACTTCTTGGTGATTACACACATAATTCTATTCTATTCAGTTCTAGAGCTCTCACACTTCGGAACACAAAAAAAATAACTTGCAGTTGGGTCAGGAGATCCCGAAACATGCTCGTAGGAGAGAGAGCAAATATAATGCAATGGTGAGCTTCCGCTCACGTTCCCTAGACATACACTAACTCACGGCTACTAATATCTCCCATAATTTTTTGATACACACGAAGAAGCTGTGCTATCTAATTGCCATAGGAACAAGAAAAAATTCCTCTCTACTCTACCAAGAAGGTAAGATGAGGAAGAACTGGCAGCTCGCTGAGGCCACGTAAAAACATGCATTTTAGATGCAAGACTGCTCCTGTAACACAACAGACATCATCATAGAGATGTATGCCTGCAAAAATAGCAGTAGTGGACCTCAGGTGCACACATTGTTTGGCTCCACGCCAGCATCACTTCTGTACTTGAGTACCGTTCGGTATCAGGTTCCCGGCAAATCATCCGGCACTTTCCTTCCATGCTCCCCTTTGTTCAAGTAACAACATATAAAAACCATCGAAACCCCACTAAAATGGAAAATACAACCGCAATTATTGGCTTATCCGCCGGTCGGTACTATCTTCAACAAGAAAACCGCAAAAACATTTTGTGCCGCAAAAAAGTTCGAAAATGCAACAATCGACACCTACAATGTTGACGTTGTGTGCTTCCAGCTGAAGTGTTGCCCTGGAGGACAGCCATCACATAAGCTGCAAAGAGCTTACGAAGTCATCGCAAGACCACAGCTGGGACTCGAGAGCACTCAACCCCTCTCTAGAAAGAAGAGGACAATTTCGCAGGTTGAGTGCTCCGAGTGAAGGGCAGTAATCCTCGATCAAAGACAGGCTCTCATCCGTCAGATTGATGCATCCAGTAAGAGTGAGGCCCTGAAGCCACAGTCCCCGCGAAATAACCAACGATCGTAAACCAGAATCTGTTATAGAAGTTCCAGACAGATCCAGCTCTTTCAGTGAAGGGCAAGCTGCGGCCAACATCTGGAGGCCGCTGTCTCCTACCTGATAGCATCCATCCAGGATCAAACGCTCGAGATCCCCACAATGAGAAGCAATTGCGGCAACAACCACATCTGTGATGTTTTTACAGTTGGTGAGATTGAGACTCACAAGGTGTTCTCCACAACCTTCTATCACAGAGATGATTGCTTCATCGTTAAGGTCGACCATTTGACTCAGATCCAAATTCTCCAGCAAAGGACATCTGAGACACATCTTCACAACAGGCTCAACCCCTACGTTCTTGCACCCTGTGACGTTTAGAGTTTTCAGGGAAAGGCATTCGAGAGACACCTCATTAGCTCTTTTCTCCTCGTTCCAGAGACCGTGGCACTTTGAAAGGTTCAATGTTCTTAGATTTCCCTTGCCCTGGACAAGGGCTGTCAACACACCACCGTTCGTAATTGCATGACATCTCTCCAGCTGAAGACTATCTAGACAGACACAGCACTGCAAAAAGGATTGCAAGCCTTTATCTGTGACCGACTGGCACTGTGACAGAACACACAGCTTCAAATCTTGGCAGACTTTTCCAACCACCTCCAGAGATACGTCGGTCATTCCCGGGCAAGCGGTTATAAGCAGAGACTTCAACCGTTTCAAACCAGATCCCTCAAAAAACCCGATAAACCCCTCTTCAGTACACCAGCCAAGGTTTGCGAGCTTCATACTCGTAACAGATTTACAGTTCTCTCCCATCGCAATGAGTCCTTTGTTGCTCAATCGCACTTTTTCCAGCTTCAATTTCTTCAGCTTGTTGCACCCCAAAGCAACCGCGCTGATGCCAGCACTACCTACCATTGAACAGCTAGTGACAGAAAAAGAGGTCAACGATGCACTCCACGTACCCAAAGCCTTCAAACTAGCATCCCCAACGTTGGAACACGAGTCTATACTGACCGTGGAAAGCAAAGGACAACCCCTCGCGATTTCTTGCAAACCTCGATCTCCAACCATTGGACACTTCATTATATCTAGTTTCTGCAGCAACCGACAACCACTCCCAATCGCTGCCAAGCCAAAATCTGTGATGTTGTCGCAACCCCACAAGGTGAGAGACCGAAGCGCAGCACAGCAGTTTCCTATAGCTATGAGGCCGCTGTCGGTAACACCTTTGCCGACACGAGCAGGCCCTCCTGTGATTTTCAAAGCTGCAAGACCCCCACGTGCAAGTTCTCCAATCGCCACAAGAGCAAGCTTTACGTCGGTAACCTCTCTGCCTTCCAAAGCGCGAGAAAGTTCACCAGATGCCCATTGCGGCTGCCTCTGTACCCGCGGTTCCTCGTTTATCACCATGTCTACTTCATTACCCCACATATGCACTTCATCTGTGGCTCCCAATATGTTATCATTGGGAACCGCATCAAAGCGAACCTTTGTTACATCAGAAAACTCCTCCACTATATTCAGGCCTTTCTCTGCCGCTGGTTTCGTACTATTTTTGGCGGGACATGAATCCTTTCGGGTGCACCCTCCTTTGCACACAATATTAGGCTGAATCTTGAAGTCCCCTCGTCGCATCCGAGACTGTAGCATCAACCACCGCATGCAGACAGAAGCAGCAGCACATCGATCTTCTACCTTGGGTAAGAAACCAAAGATTTCCTGCAAGCATTCATCTGGCAAGTCGTTTATACGGTCCACTTGATCGAGCTCCGAAACTGCAACTAAAAAGTTAGAGTCCTCTATTTTACTTGATGTGCGTCTTCTTTTGGTCTTGGGCGAAAGTGACTGTACGAAGACTGATGCCGCGGTTCGATAAGAGGGTAAGATCTGCGGCACCGCATTGGCATGCATACCAAAGTCATCATCTCCTATCCACTCGGCTCGCTGGGGTGAATCTTCACCGTTTCCTTTGCTGAGGTAGAACCCATGGTAGGCACCGTCGAGGGCGCTAAACTTCGGCTGGGCGTAGAGTGTGCCCATTCCATCAACTGGTTTTCGAACAACGCACTGAGAAGCTCTCACAAAAGCTCTGATCGAAACCTCCTCTGCCGTCATGCATGCTGCCTCAACATCAGCGTTGCACATTTGAGTGAAGCCCTGTCCATGCAGGCAAGATCAACCCAAAACGTGAGCATGTTTCAGGATACAAATGGTGCATAGGAAACTACGAGAGCAACAGTATTGCATGACGAAAACCAAGTCACCGACGAACGAAAGGAAAGATACATGCAAATTAACAAGTAACGAATTTCAAGAAGCTTCTAAAAATATACTATATGTTCTAATAATTCGTGAAGATTGTAAGACGGCAAATTACAAAATATTAAATATATAGATATATTTGGATCCTCAGGTCCAGTGAAAATATGAATGAAAATCGGTTATGACGAACAACTGCAGTGCAGTGAAAAACCAGTCGGAAGGTGGAAGAAACAGAAAGGACATAAAAGCAGTGGCAAGGCATTCACCACCCCGGTTGACTAAGGCGGTGACCAAGCAATTCCATGATCAGTGAAGTAACAAAACTCCTAAACTCTGAACGTGCTAGGACTACTGCTTCGTGGCCACAAAGGGGAAAAAAACCCCAATGAATCACTTACGACATTATACTCGACACAATAATGTTTCACACGTACTTCTCTAGGTACTACCCCGTCTGTTCCAAAAACTAGGGTGCAAAAGGCGAATTGTCTGTGAGAAAGAATCTACTTAGACCTGTTGACGAGCTCCCATGTAACTTACATTAGCAGCGGAAACGTGTACACCATAAAAACACCTCGCGGTTATGACCTAGAAACTATATCTCAACACTGCTAAACGCATATCAGCCATAGCCCAGGTCATCGAATCGCTACGCTGGTTGTTTGTGTGCTCCTCAAACTATTACTTCAGCGAACACCTCTCGCACGCGCATTTCAAAGAAAATATTCCTACTTTCGGAAGTCACGCGAAGAACCCCCTGGCTTCATCACCCTCGAACCCGCTCCTACAGCTACCCTCGTTCGACCAGCCACAAGGCGGAGTTGAAACACTACCCCGAGCACAATGTGAAATTGGCTACAAAAGATTCGAAGGGAACCCGTCTCCACGCACGACTACTTGCCTCAAAATCTACTTTCTCGAGACCTTTACCGAATTACACATCATCCTGTCCGTCGTCCCGTCATTCGTTGCATCCATGCCCTCCCAACCTCCCAGAGCAACGTCCATCGATACAGAACACATCCAATTCAGGACCAAGAACATCACTCACAATACACCTATCCTCTGAAAACCCCAGAGCACTTCGACAACCACTCCACCACCCCTGTGATAACTCTGGATCCAACAACCCGTCTGCGACGCCACACACACACAATACATGCCGCCGTAACCACTCCCCCAATCTGTACACACACAAGGACATCTACTCCGCTGCCACCATCCTAAGAACAGAGCAACCTCAACCACGGAAGACTCCCCCCGGACGAGTCGGTCACAGACCACACCACCACACCTAACCGGCGCAGAGCATGCACCTGAAAGCATGAATGAACCCGCGCGATGTACCTTCTCTCCGCCCTACCCCTCCTCCTGTGCTCCAGCACCCGGCTCCACTTCCACCTCCTCTTCCTCCTCCTGCTCCCCCTTCCAGCACACCTACAGACAGACACTGCTCCTCCTCCTCCTCTGCTCCTCCCCTTCCCTGAATCTCGCCTCCGCTTCCCTTCTTCCTTTCCCTTCCCTTCTGAGTAATAAAAAAAAAAAAAAAAAAAAAAACTGCAATGATGCAGGTATCACTACAATATCACTCACGCACAGCGAGGAACAGACCCCCTTGACCTAGACTAGCTGGCTACCATCCAAAGCTAGAGCCATAACTTAAGCTAGCTGCAGTTCATATTCCCCCCGTCCCTCCCTCGCCTGTCAAATGCATCTTCTCGCCACCGGACATGCGGCTCCCCTCTCCCATGCCGCCTCCGCCGAACCCCCCTCCGATTCGCCTTTCGTAGGCCCGGATCCGAGCCACCGAGGGGAGCTGCACCCGGACTCGGGGGGAGGGGGGGATGCACTTGGATGAACAAGACGAAACCACACTCACGGATGGACTGCCCCGCGACCGATCCATCAGCCCCCCTCATCTCGTCCGTCCGTCCGTCCATGGCGACGAAGCGAGACACATACTACTTCTATACAACTACCGGGGGCGGGTCGCGTTCACACAGGAACCTGCTTTTCGGTGGGTCGTTCCTGCTATTGCCTGCTGACGCGGACCCCGCGTCGGTCAACCAAAAAACAAAACGATTCGCGGCTCCAGTTTCCTCGAGTGCATCCATTCATTCACCCACGCATTTATCCATTCATTGATGGGGGAGGGGGGCAGCACTTGTGGGCACAGAAGGCGTGGGACAGCTTCTACTGCTTATTCTGCTTCTGCTTCTTCGTCGCCTCTCCCCCCTCTTCGTTTGCTTGCTGGATGGCTGGCTGGCTAGTGTTGGCCCCCCCTTCCTTCCTTTCCTTTTCCTTCTCTATTATATATTAGAGCCTGTCCTCTCCATGTTAGGTGCGTGCTTCAATCATGGTCACGTACGCTGCTCTGGCCTGGCCCCTCTATAGATGGATGACTGACTGGGTGGATGGATGGATGAATGTATGAATGCATGGATGGATGGCTGGGTGGTGGATTGTGGATGGACGAATGGTGAATGTTGAATGATGAATGGAATGAATGGTGAATGATGGATTCATGGGTGGTGGACGATGGGTGGATGGATGAATATGTGGGATAGATGGTGGATGGATGAATATGTGGGATAGATGGTGGATGGATGAATATGTGGGATAGATGGTGGATGGATGAATATGTGGGATAGATGGTGGATGGATGAAGTGATTGACGGATGAATGGTGGATGGATGAAGTGATTGATGGATGAATGGTGGATGGATGAATTGATTGACGGATGAATGGATGTGGCGCTCGCCCTGATCTTCCCTTGGCTAGTAGATGAGCGTGGGAATGAATACTGGTTGCGTTGGCTATGTACCCTTGAGAACGGGACTGGTACACGTTGGATTGAATGTGAGTGAGTAATGGTGGAGTAGAAAAGCTATGTTTCTTTGGAAGGAACATGGGAGAACAAAACACAACAAAAAGCATCTTTGATGAAATCAATGGAAGTTAAGTCGTTTTTTGTCTGTATGGTGCTCATTTTTGCCTTCCAAATTTGTACGGTGTGTCATAAACATATTTTCATTCGTTAATTATTCTCATTGAAAAAAAAAAAATTGATACTTCAATCATTCGTGATAAAAAGAAATCTGATTTTAACTGAGATGTTTTTAATCATCAAATTTCAACCTGCTCGATTTTGTAAATAAAAAAAAAAAAAAAAACAAAAAAAACAAAAACAAAAACAAACAAAACAAAAAACAAGTCACTCCCATGAAATGTGTGTATTGTATAAAAGATAAAATCAAAGATGGATCTTTACCTTGTTTTGTATTTTTTTATATTTTATAAGTGAATAATAATTTTGTGTAATCAATAAGATTAGGAGGAGGAGTTTGAGTTAATGAACTATTCTTGTGTCTACATGACATGCTTTGAACGTGTAGACATGTAAAAAATTATATTTGTTTATTTACTTATTTTAAAAAATCAATAAATGTAGTTTTAAAATAAAAAAATTGCATTAAAAGAAGCGTACAAAAAGATCACTGCATTTTTACAAATGCAAAAAAGAATGATAGCAAAATACATACATCAAAAGTTAGAAATTTTAAATAATTTCTTTATAGTTTAAAAATAGATAATTGGAATTTTAAGTGTTTTGCACATGATATTCAATTATAAAAAAATTATGTGATTCTTCTAAGTTTATTAAATAAATCTATAAACCTATGTTGCAGAGAAAAACGTATTATGCAAACCCAAAATTTAAACCTATAGTTAATGACATAAAATAGAATTTGAGAATAATGTAACTAATTATTTGATAAAAAAATTACAAAAATAAGAAACAAGTTAAGTAAAGAAACTAAAATATATATCCAAAACATTTCAACATAATAGTAATATTAAAAAATTAAATAACATAAAGAAATCAACAAAAAAAACACATATAATATACACATTAATCACAAAAAAATTGCTCATACTATAATATAGTTGAAGAAATGACTTGAAAAATAATAATAAAAAAAATAAATTTCAAAAAAAATCAAAAATACAAAATCATAATTTCAAATATATGTCAAATAATATATATTCACTACATAAAAAATTAATAATTTATTTTTAATTAACACATTTAAATAATTAAAAACTAAAATAAAAATATTATTAAAAAATAATTTACATACAAATATAAATATAATATTTTTAAAATAAAATTAAAAGATATGAAACTAACTTTAAAAAAAAAAATTGTATGATTGCTATCCATATTAAAAGTAAGTATAACCTAAAAATTGATCCTTTTTATATTCATTTACACAACACAAACCACATATTAAAATTGTTACTAAAATTTAAATACTTTAAGGTTATGTTGAAAAAAATTATTTTAAAATTTTAAATCATTACCTTTTGAATAAATTGTTTTCTTTTCGGGGTACTTAATCTGCTAGAAATTCTAAAAATCCATGTCGATATTCAAAAACCTTCATACATGTTTTTAATGATTTTAATTATTTTATTTTATTCTTTTCAATCATTAAAAATTCTTAATTTTAGTATCATTTTAAAAAATTAGGGTTTTGAAATTGGTATAAATTGAGATAAAAAAAATCTTTTAAATAAATTTCAGACTTTATTTGATTACTTAAATATCATATTAAAATTAAGGTGTGAATTTTTATTTTTATTTTTATTTTTTTTAATCTTTTTACCTCTTCAAGCTTACCTACTAATACAAAATAATTGATCTTCTAGGCTGTATTAGTATTTAACTAAGATAACTAAAGCACCTCTTTTCTAACAAATGGAACCTAAAACCTTATTTAGCAAAAAAAACAAAACAAAACAAAACAAAAAAAGAAGATAAATTTTTTAGATCATTTTTAAGAATAAGAGTATAGAAAAAAATAAGAAGATATTACATTATTCTAAATTTGAATCAAAAAACATGCAAACCTCTAAGATGCAATTATTTTTAAATATTCACACACTCATACTCTTTTGGCATTTAATTCTCTATTCCCCTTTTCTAAAAGACATAAAAACTCTTGAATCAAATACTTACTACATAATAAGTATTACAAACAAAAACAAAAAATGACATTACAATTAATATGTACTTTAAAAAAAGAAAAAATAATTTTAGATATTCGAAGCTATTAATTAGTTATTGGACTTTGGATTAATTAAAACTAATTTTCAAGGATAAAACTACTTAAAATTAATAACAACTGTAGATAGAGAGATAAAAATGGTTTGATGAAGTTTTTCTTTTCTAATATCAAGAAACAACTTATGTTATTAAACTACGATTTTTATTTTTTCTTCGCTGAATTTCGTAGTAAAAAAACTTAATATTCTACTGATTTCTCATCCTACCTATCTATTCTATAACTTCTATTTTAAATTAAAATTATAACTCTTAATGTAATAGATTATTAGCATAATTTTTTTATTTTCTTAAATATTTTTATTTGATACAATCTCTCAATGAGAGTTCTTCTCATCTTTATATGTAATTCGATTTAAGAAAATTTAATATATATATATATATATATATATAGATATAGATATAAAAAAAAATGCACTTATATAAAGCTTATGTAACATGAAAAATCACAGTAATTTAAACTAATTATTTGGTTCATGTTACCAAAACAAATCTTAGAAATTTAACAAAATAAAATTATAAATTGGGTAATATAAGAAAAAAATAAGAGAAAAAAATTACCTTATTACAATAATAACAAGATAATTGATTCTTGAATAATAAGTATACAAAAGCATATTTTAAATAATAAGAAAAACATTCAAATTAATTAAAGATTAATTTTTGAATGTATTTTCTATATAAAAAATTATACAAATTTTTTATGCCATTTCTAAAAAAATAAATATTCTTGGTAAAATTAAATAGATATGTTTCATATACCTCAAATTATTATAGATACATGATCATAAATGTAGCTTAATGTAATAATTGTTCTATCTTCTATATGATAGATAAAACATGTAATTTCATTATGAATTTTTAATATGTCTTAAAATACATAACTATTTTTTAGAAATTAACACGATTCTAATTTCTAAATCAATAAATGTATGTTTAATTTTTTATGTAATTATAATTTAATTACAATGACTCAAGCTTATATTCTATATCTTCATATATATTAATAATGTTAACAAAAATTTTGTCTTGTATTTAATAAAATTAGAATTTATTATAATATAATATTTAATAAAAAATCAAAATTAAATAATAAAATATATTATTATTTTTAATTATTTCTATCATAATATAAATTACTAATTTTTTTTTGATTTTTGCAAAATCATGAATAAGTACTTTATATCAATATTAAAATAATATATTTAACAATAAAAATATTTAAATATTATTTAATAATAGAAATAGAAATAATTCTTTGGTATTTAATATATATTTTTATACATAGAAATATTTTTTTAAATAGAAAATTAACAAGATAATTTTTAATAAATATTTTTTATAAAAATTTATTATCTATCATAATAATAATATTAATTAATTTTATAAAATATTAAAAATATTATTTTAACAAGATAAATAGGAACTCTAATATTTACACAATATCAAAGTCATGGATCTATATGTAATCTTAAAAAGAAAATATATTTATATGACACTAAAAAATGTGAAAGAAGAAGTAAAAATTATAATCTAAAAAATATAATAATTTTTTTTTAAAATATAATAAAATTAGAAAATTTTGAATCAAAAATTGAAACATTAAAAAATGTTACTAAGACCACAGATGGTTTTAATCTTGCTTCTATAAATATTAATCAATAAGATCTTATAGAAAGACTACAAAGGTTGTAGTATAAGTATTCAAATTGTAGGTTGCTTCCAATATAACCTCTTCAAAGTAAAAAAAAACTTAAAGGATAAGTTTTTTGAATCTCGTGATAAATATAAAAGAATCCAAAGGTCTAATCCATATCTACAAAGATTCTCTAAATTATCAACTAATTATTAATTTTATATTTGTAATAAAATTTTAAGTATTATTCTTTGAATTTATTTTTTATTTTTCTATATCTTATTTTTGATGATTAGAATTTAATTTTGAAGCTTTAAATTTGAAAAAAAAAAAAAAAAAAAAAAAAACTTACTTACAAGATTTTTAGACATCTTTTATTATCATAGAGATGTATATTTATTTCAATGATTACATATATGATTAGGTAGAAGTAAGTAAAAATAGACTAATTTCATAATATCTTCTACATGAGCTTCCTAGAAGCTTCATAGATATGGTTTTGACTTTACACATGTTTATAGTTAATTAATAGGTTAAAAACTTGATCAATGAGTTAATCTTGTATGATACATATTGGTAGCTTGTGGAACAAGCTAACCATGTGGAACACATATAAAGAACTTATCTTACAAGTTAAGATATGTATCTTGCAAAGGCAATATGTATTAGAGGTCTTATTGAACATTGTTAGTATCTACTAGTTAGATAATATATATGGAGGCAAAAACGAAGCTTTTTTTTATTCTTGTCAATGCATTTTTAGTTTTAAGTCTTGTTTCAAGACTTTCTAGTCTTCTTATCTTTGGCAATAGCCATTCTAGTTTAATACTATACCATCTTTGAGTAATTATATAGTCTTTTTAAGTGACATAAGAGTGTCTTGATCTTTCAATTTTTAAAGATATACATCTTTGATATTTGTATGCAAACTCTAATATCACATTAGCTCAAATATTTTTTAGTGTAGCCTTAATTTAAAGATATCTTTAATATTCAATTCTTGATTATTATCTATTTTGATATGTGGAGGTAGTAATAGATTCATTTTAAATATATTCATTATAATGTAAGATTCAATAAAAGATAAATTTAATATAGTTTGAATCAATATTAATTATAATAGCTATTATATTTTAATATAAAAATCCTAATATAATGTCACGGCCATAATCATGTAAGCTAATAATTACATATAGGAATAGGTAGAAGTAAGTAAAAGTAGATAAAAGTAAGTTAATTCTATAATATTTAATTTAGAAGCTTCCTAGAAACTTCCTAGACGTTGCTTTGACTTCATAGGTGTCTTTAATTGACTTTTTGGATTAGAAACGTGGTCAACAAGTTGGCCATGTGCCACACATGTTGTTAGCTTGAAGATTAAGCTAACTATGTGGCCCACACGTAGAAAAACTTGCCTTGTAAGTCAAGGCATGTATCCTACAAAGTCAACACATATTGGAGGTCCTATAGAACGTCGCCACGTAGCCCCTAGTTAGATAGTATATATAGAGACAAGAGTGAAGGCTTCTTCACTCTTGTCAACTCCTTTCTTGCTTCTAGTCTAGTTTCAAGGGTCTCTAGTTTTCTTGTCTTTTGGCAATAGCCATTCTAGTTTCTCTTTTCAATATACATACTTATTATTCATATTTTGTTACTTTTCTTTGAGTGAAGGCTTACTTGTCTGAACTGTTTTTTCATCGAGTTCTTGTCCTTGACAGATTGACAAGAGTACACTTACAATATCAGAGCTTTGTTTTTTCTTGAGTAAGAGTGGATTACCCCTTTCTCTTGACAAGACATAAGCGTATTAGAAGTTTGCGGATTACCCACTTCTAAACTGATATTGTTCTTAGTATCTTCTTTGTTATCAAGTCTTTCTTTTCTTTTATCTTGAGCAATATCAAACAAATTTTTCTTCTTAGTGTCATTATGGCAGAGCTTGTTGAAATGAAGAGTGCAATGGCACAAATGCAAGAGCAAATGAGGGAGTTAATGCTTGCGATGCATCAACTCAATTCACCAACACAAGAAAGAACAAGAATAGCAGAAAGTGGGGATATAGAGATGATCGAAGCTGCTTCAACATCTACAACAAATCACGTTCTTTCTCCAATTGTACAACACCCTATAAGCACTAGAGAACCAAGAATTGCCTTACCTGAGAAATTTGATGGTACGAGATCAATGTTTCGAGGGTTCATCAATCAAGTACAATTGGCAATTGAACTTCAATCGCAAAGCTATCCAACTCCAGGATCACAAGTCAGGTTTATTGGCACTCTACTTTCTAGTTCTGCATTATCGTGGTTTTCGTCTTTTTTTGAACAACGAAATCCAATATTGGACAATTTGGAAGCTTTTTTGGCGGAGTTTTGATCTATGTATGGTGAACACAATGCAACTCGTGTTGCAACAAATAAGATCCGAATTCTGCGACAAGGAAATCGCTCAGTAACAGTGTATGCTTCATAATTTCGACAACTTGCAATTGACATCAAGTGGGATGATGCTGCACTCATCAGTCAATTTCTTTATGGATTGCAATACGAAGTAAAGAAATTGATGCTCAACTTACCTGATCCTCAAACTTTGAGTCAAGCAATCGATTTTGCGGTAAAATGTGATAATCGACTTTTCGAATTTCGATCCGAGAATGATTCACGGGAACCTCAACGTTATTACTCAATGGCAACATCAACATCTTTGCCAAACGTACATTCGGAAGTAGAAGACATGCAAATTGACGCAGTACGTTTTAAACCCCTAACTGAGCAAGAAAAGATTCGTCGTCGTCAAGAAGGATTATGTTTATATTGCGGAGAACCTAAGCACACTGCTCAACATTGTCCAAAGAAAAGACGCAACTATAAAATGAGGGGTACGACGGTCAAAGAAGACAACATGTCGAAAAACGGATTCGTCCAGCTACAATAGGGACCGTGAAGCTGGAACCTTGTACAATTCCTAATGAAGGTCCTATCCTCTCCTCAGAACCCTCTCCTTGTTTTATAATAGACTTATATTTAGGACCTAAGAATTACAAAGCCTCTGCTTTATTAGATTCGGGAGCCTCAGCATGTTTTTTAGATGAACAATTTGTTAAAAGTCGTAAAATACCTTTTATACAGAAACCTAAACCAGTACATGTAGAAGTCATAGATGGTCGTCCCTTGTCTTCTGGAGATGTCACTCATGAAACTCATCCTATAAAAGTAACAATAGACGGTCATGATAGCTACATAGCTTTTAACATAATTAAATCCCCGTCCAATCCAGTTATTTTAGGTTTATCCTGGCTAGAAAAATATAATCCTCGAATAGATTGGAATTCTTGTAAACTTGACTTTTTCGAAAGCATTATTAATAGTTCTACCAACTAAGTAAAAAATTATAAGTCTAGTATAGTAAAACTCGTATTGATAGGTGCAAAAGCATTTATACATGCAGCAAAAGAAGGATCAACTTTTGCTATTTATGCTGCACCTATTTCTGAAAACGTAAAGACTTCAAGTGGCATTCCAAGTCAATATCAGGAGTATCAAGACGTTTATGAGAAAAAGAATGCAGATATTCTTCGTGAGCATCGCCCATATGATTGTTCAATCGACCTCAAGGAAGGAACTCAGCCACCATTTGGACCAATTTACAGTTTATCGCAAGATGAGATGGCTGAACTCAAGATATATATTGACGAGAATTTAGCGAAGAATTTCATACGCCATTCAAAATCTCCAGCAGGAGCTCCAATTCTATTCGTAAAGAAAAAAGATGGATCCTTACGAATGTGTGTTGATTATCGAGGACTCAACAAGATCACAATCAAGAACAGGTATCCATTACCTTTGATATCAGGACTCCTTGACCAGTTGAATCAAGCTAAGATCTATACAAAAATAGATCTAAGAGGAGCATATAATCTAGTACGGATCAAAGAAGGAGATGAATGGAAGACTGCGTTTCAAACCAGGTATGGACATTTCGAATATAATGTCATGCCCTTTGGACTCACGAATGCACCAGCTGCTTTTCAACATCTCATGAATGATGTATTTCGTGAATTCTTAGACAATTTTGTCGTCTGCTATCTAGACGATATCTTGATCTATTCTAAGAACGTCGAAGAACATGAAATACATGTTCGTCAAGTATTACAAAAACTTGGAGATGCAGGATTATACGCCAAGATGGAAAAGTGTGTATTTCACACTACTCAAGTTGACTTTTTAGGATACATCATTTCAAATGATGGTCTCATGATGGATTCTAAGAAAGTCCAAACAATCATGGATTGGAAGATTCCAAGGGCAGTAAGAGATGTCCAATGTTTCTTGGGATTTGCCAATTATTATCGGATCTTCATCAAAGACTTCTCACGAGTTGCAGCTCCACTTACACGCTTGACTAGTAAAGATAAATTCCAATGGAATCAAGAAGCGGAAGCAGCATTTGAAGCCTTGAAGACATCGTTTGTCTCTGCACCAGTCTTATATCGTGTTGACTTTTCCAAGGCATTTTTTATGGAAACAGATGCATCAGATTTTGCCTTGGATGCAGTTTTATCACAAATGGGAACAAATGACAAACTTCATCGGATAGCTTTTCATTCAAGAAAATTCTCAGCAATTGAGATCAATTATGAGATCCACGATAAAGAACTTCTTGCGATCGTGGATTCCTTTCAAGAATGGTGTCATTATCTAGAAGGTGCTTCTAGTCGAGTCAGTGTGTATACAGATCACAAGAACCTCGAGTACTTCATGTCAGCACGCGTGTTGAATCAACGTCAAGCTCGTTGGAGTATGTCTTTGTCAAGATTCGACTTCATTATCACTTATCGGCCAGGAAAACAATAAGGTTTGTCTGATGCCCTATCTAGACGTTCTTATTTTGCACCAAAAGAAGGAGATGCAGCTTTTGAGCAACAAAGAACGGTCCTCTTGAAACCGGAGCAATTTCATCTCCGAGCAATGAAATCAACATTGACTGTTGATTCAACTTTTCTCAAGCAAATCCAGTCCAGTATGTCCTCAGACCCTCTTGTTTATGATATCGAGAATAATTCTTCCAAGTCTCATGATCCTTCTAAGTTTGAGTTCAAGAATAATCTATTATATTTTGAAGGTCGCCTATATATTCCAGAAGGAGAAGCACGTTTACGTGTTCTTCAAGCACGTCATGACTTTCCAGCAGCAGGTCACTTTGGATATAATAAGACTTTGGAACTCATATCAAGAGATTTTTTGTGGCCACAAATGTGGAAGTCAGTCAAAGACTTTGTACAATCATGTGATATTTGTTCAAGATCAAAAATTCCTCGTCATCGACCTTACGGACTTCTTCAGCCATTATCTATACCAGAACAACCATGGTCTTCTGTTTCTATGGATTTCATCACAGATCTTCTAAACTCAAGATCTTATGATTCTATATTTGTGATAGTAGATCGTTTCACCAAGATGGCACATTTTGTGCCATGTACAAAATCTATCACAGGTGAAGAAACAGCTAAGCTTTTCATTGATAATATCTATCGCTATCATGGATTACCTAAAGATATCATATCGGATAGGGGAACTCAATTTGTGTCAAGATTTTGGAGGACCCTTTTCAAGATTTTAAAAGTGGACATAAAGCTATCTTCGGCTTTCCATCCTCAAACTGATGGACAAACAGAGCACGTAAACCAAGTCTTGGAGCAATATTTAAGGTGTACTATCAACTACCAACAAGATGATTGGACAACCCTTCTGCCATTGGCAGAGTTTGCTTATAATAATACGGTACATTCTTCCATGCAACAAACACCTTTCTTTACCAATTATGGCTATCATCCACGACTTGATACTTTTGATTTTTCAAAAGTTGATAATCCTGCAGCAGAAGACATGGCAAATTGGTTGTCAGAGTTACATGCAATAATGAAGGCGCAGTTGAAGAAAGCTCAAGAACGACAAAAGATAAATGCAGATGTATATCGTAAAGAGCAACCACAAATCAACGTGGGTGATAAGATATGGCTACTTCGTCGCAATATCAAGACTACTCGACCTTGTGACAAGTTGGACTATCGTAGGTTTGGCCTCTTTTCTGTTTCTGAACAGATCAACCCAGTTGCATATCGGTTACATCTACCGGAGTCAATGAAGATCCATCCTGTATTCCACGTGTCTCTTCTTGAACCATATAAGACAGTGGATATACAAGGAAGAAGACAAATGCCACCGCCTCCTATAGAAGTAGATAATAATGAAGAATTTGAGGTGGAAGAGATATTAGACTCAAGGCGGCGCCGAAATAAGCTGGAATATCTTGTTCATTGGCGCGGATATGATATTAGTGAGCGCACATGGGAGCCATCCAGAAATCTAGCAAATGCATCAGCTAAAGTCAAAGTTTTTCATCAACGACATCCATCAAAACCAAGATGAAAACCTCTCTTATAAAAGAGACAAGATTGAGGCAAGATAACATTCAATTTCCTATCCTTGTTTATAACTTCTTTGCATTTGTGACGCTAATTAGATGGAGAGTCAACAACCAGCGGATTCAACTCAAGAACCTTTGTTTGCTAACCTACCGGACGAGACATTACGATTGTCACAACCTTCAAGACGACGCAATCGAGATGAAGATCTTCAAGAACGACATGTTCTTCCTCGAACAGATGGTGAGATACAACGCGTTTGGTATCACGATTTGGGAAGGGACTCCCGATGTTTGGTGATTTTGCTAGAGGTAGGAACAACTCCTGATGGTGTTCCGAATATTCTATTCGAAGGAAGTTATGAAGGCCTCAATAATGATCAAATAACTGGGTGGTCTTCCCGCCCTGGTATGGGACACTACCGATGGTTGAGAGGCCCTATCAATCATCTTCGAAGAGAACAGAGATCAGAGTATGTGGCGAATATAATTCGTCGCATCATAGATTTCCTCAACATATGATGACCGCTCCTCGTGGAACTCGTCTCTAGAAGGGGGGGTAATGTCACGGCCATAATCATATAAGCTAATAATTACATATAGAAATAGGTAGAAGTAAGTAAAAGTAGATAAAAGTAAGTTAATTGTATAATATTTAATATAGAAGCTGCCTAGAAACTTCCTAGACGCTGCTTTGACTTCATAGGTGTCTTTAATTGACTTTTTGGATTAGAAACGTGGTCAACAAGTTGGCCATGTGCCACACATGTTGTTAGCTTGAAGATCAAGCTAACTATGTGGCCCACACGTAGGAAAACTTGCCTTGTAAGTCAAGGCATGTGTCCTACAAAGTCAACACATATTGGAGGTCCTATAGAACGTCGCCACGTAGCCCCTAGTTAGATAGTATATATAGAGACAAGAGTGAAGGCTTCTTCACTCTTGTCAACTCCTTTCTTGCTTCTAGTCTAGTTTCAAGGGTCTCTAGTTTTCTTATCTTTTGGCAATAGCCATTCTAGTTTCTCTTTTCAATATACATACTTATTATTCATATTTTGTTACTTTTCTTTGAGTGAAGGCTTACTTGTCTGAACTGTTTTTTCATCGAGTTCTTGTCCTTGACATATAAGGCTTTTTTGAGATTATATAGAATATAAAATAATTATTCACTAATTGTGATAATTATAATTAATATATAATTTTTTTTTAAATTAAATATATATATATATATATATATATATATAATATTAAAAATCCAATTAGATACAAGTTTGATTAATTTTATTATTACAACAAAATTAGTATATCTTATTAGTAGGATTTGATAGAGTTCTTTTTAAAAGATGATTCACATTGATTTTTTGTTAATTAAGAGCTTTCAATAGCTATAAATTAATGATATGTGAAGTCCTATTATTACATTTATCAAATCTCTTATTCTTAGATTTTTAAGTTTCATAGAGTAAAAAAATCAAATTATGGATAATAAATATAACTAATAAAAAAATGATATTTTTTAATATATAAACGTGCCATATGATATTCTATTTCTTTAAAAATAGACAATATAGTTGATTAATATTTTAGTTATAAGCTAAAATAAATTAATTTTTTCTTTAAAACTAAATTTTATTTATTAATTTTTCTATCCGTTTCAGTTAAAAAATTAAAGACTTCATATTATCAAACTATAAAATTTTAAGAAATGTTTTCTAAAACCTTAAAAAATCAGATTTTTTATTACATATAATATTAATAAAGGTCTTAAATCTTGATATATATATATATATATATATATATATATATTCATATAATTATTTATTTATTTAATAGTAATAGATATTATACATAATAAAAAATGTAGTGTTTTGATTAAATAAGTAAAATAATCAAAACTAATTAGCAGTGTTGATTTTTTAATTTAAAGATGTGAGTGTTTTAGTTTTCAATAGGTAATCTATTATAAATCATATGTGGCATGTCTTTGTTTTAGAACAAAAAAATTGTTTAAGTAAGGCATCTAATAAGTTTTTTTGTTTTTTATGATGATGTATAGTATTAAATACAAATTATTACAAAGACATGCTTTAAGAATCTTATTGACAATTTAAGATGCATATTGACATCAAATACTTATTTTTTTTAATTGGTATATATTATGAGCATATTTTAGATTAATTTTAGTAAATAATTTTATATTTTAAATGAATTTTAAGTATAGATGTTTTTTCTTGATCGTAAATCTTGTGATTATTTTGAGGTTTTAAAAATTTTATAAATAAAAAGACAATGGCATGTAATTATTTGTAATCTAAGTGCACCTCATGATAATTTTATTATATTTATACTTATGAAAAGAGTTTTAAAAGATTAAAATAACATAAAAGAAGATTTTTAATTAATATTAAATAAAATAAAAACCTCCATACATATTTAATTTTAAATAAAAAATTAAAAAATATATGTATATATATATATGTATATAAATATATATATATATATATATATATATATATATATATATATATATATATATAATTCTTTTAAATTTTCAGTCTACAAAAATTTGTATTTTTTAAGATCCATTTTAAAATTATAAATTGAGTTAATATATTCTAAAATTTTCACTTGTGTTGTATAAATTACATAATTATCTTTCTTGGAATATGGTCTTACATCTCTATGTCATTGTAATATATGACAAATATTTTGTTTAAGTTCCTTTTTATTCTTAGAACAAATTATAATATAAAGGAATTCACAAAAGAGATTAATTATAAAATCTTATAAATTATTTAGAATATTTGTAAGTTAAAAAAGCATGACATTGTATCAAATAATGTCACATCTAATTTACAATATAGTTTGTTTATTAATTATTTTAATAAAGTCTAAATTATAAGTTTTATGTATATATATTTATTTGAATTTTATTCATTTAACTAAAAAACTATAATTTAAAATAAAAAGATAAATTTTTTTTATGATAAATTTCAATAATCAAAAAATTTTATATAAATTTGTAAGAATTTATCATTTTAATTTTTAATAAATAAGATTTTTCTAATAAAATTTTGAATATAAAATTAAGTTCTTAAAAATATTTTATATTTAAAGAAATTATTATATTTTATATAAAATTATTTATTCTAAAAAGTATAATTTTTTATTTTGTTTTTTTTTTTATGGATATCAAACATATGCTTTTATTTTATATTTTCTTACATAATTTAAGAAGAAATTTGAGACTAAAAGAAACATAATATATTTAAAGTTCGTATATTTTAACCACAATATATTTGAGATAAAAAATTAGTTGGAAATTTTTTATTATTAAATATTGATAATTTTTATGATTTTTTAATTACTTATTTTAGAAATATTTAATAAGAAAATCACCCATATATGACTTTTATTGGAAATTTTTTTTTTTATATATACTTATAATATATTGTGTCACTTATAAAATAATTTATTAAAAGAAGTAAACAAACTTATTACTAAACACATTATCATATTTTAAAAGTTTATTTTTAAAATTTTTATACTATATTTTATAAAAATTAAAAATATATCAATATAGGCTTAATTCTTTTTGTTAGTATTGAGTATTTTTAATATTTTAAGGAATTTGATGCATCTAGTATTAATTACATATCTTTCAACTCTAATTAAGTATTTTGATTAGTAGAAGGATTTGCAATAGAAGTATGAGAGTCTTAATGTATTATAATATAATTTGTTTTTATTAGAAAATAAATAAGTTGATTTTCTGTCACGGCCATAATCATATAAGCTAATAATTACATATAGAAATAGGTAGAAGTAAGTAAAAGTAGATAAAAGTAAGTTAATTGTATAATATTTAATATAGAAGCTTCCTAGAAACTTCCTAGACGCTGCTTTGACTTCATAGGTGTCTTTAATTGACTTTTTGGATTAAAAACGTGGTCAACAAGTTGGCCATGTGCCACACATGTTGTTAGCTTGAAGATCAAGCTAACTATGTGGCCCACACGTAGGAAAACTTGCCTTGTAAGTCAAGGCATGTGTCCTACAAAGTCAACATATATTGGAGGTCCTATAGAACGTCGCCACGTAGCCCCTAGTTAGATAGTATATATAGAGACAAGAGTGAAGCCCTCTTCACTCTTGTCAACTCCTTTCTTGCTTCTAGTCTAGTTTCAAGGGTCTCTAGTTTTCTTGTATTTTGGCAATAGCTATTCCAGTTTCTTTCTTAATATACATATTTCTATTTTGTCCTATTTCTTTTTTGAGAAAAGTCTCACTTACTCTTTAGCTTTGATCGAGTTCTTGTCCTTGACAGATTGACAAGAGTACACTTACAATATCAGAGCTTTGTCTTTTCTTGATTAAGAGTGGATTACCCCTTTTTCTTGATAAGACATAAGCGCATTAGAAGTTGCGGATTACCCTCTTTTAAACTGATATTGTTCTTAGTATTTTCTTTGTTATCAATTCCTCTCTTCTATTTGTTTTGAGCATTATTAGACATCTTCTCTTTTCTAAGTGCTACTATGGCAGAGCTTGTTGAAATGAAGAGTACAATGGCACAGATGCAAGAACAATTGAGGGAGTTAATGCTTGCGATGCATCAACTCAATTTACCACCACAAGGAGCAACAAGAATGGTAGGAAGTGAAGATATAGAGATGATTGGGGCTGCTTCAACATCTGCACCAAACCATGTCCCTTCTCCCAGAATGGAACACCCTTCGAGTGTTAGAGAACCGAGAGTTGCCTTGCCCGAGAAGTTTGATGGTACCAGATCCAAGTTTCGAGGATTCATCAATCAGGTCCAACTAGTGATTGAACTTCAACCCCAGAGCTATCCAACTCCAGGGTCACAAGTTAGATTCATTGGTACACTTCTTTCAAGTTCAGCATTGTCATGGTTTTCATCTTTTCTTGAACGACGAGATCCAATATTGGATAATCTGGAGGCTTTTTTGGCGGAGTTTCGATCCATGTTTGGAGAACATGATGCAATTCGTGTTGCAACCAACAAGATCCGTATTTTGCGACAAGGCAATCGATCAGTAACATTATATGCTTCGCAATTTCGACAACTTGCAACTGATATCAAGTGGGATGATGCCGCACTTGTGAGTCAATTTCTCTACGGATTACAATATGAGGTAAAGAAATTGATGCTTAATTTACCTGATCCTCAAACATTGAGTCAAGCAATTGACTTTGCTGTGAAGTGTGACAATCGACTTTTTGAATTTCGATCCGAGAGTCGCACAAGTGGGCCTCAACGTTACTACAATTCAATGGCAACACCGACGTCTCCTCAACACATACCTTCAGAAGTAGAGGATATGCAAATTAATGCGGTACGTTTCAAACCTCTTACTGAGCAAGAAAAGTCTCGTCGTCGACAAGAAGGATTGTGCTTATATTGTGGAGAACCTAAGCACACTGCTCAACATTGTCCAAAGAAGCGACGTAACTACAAAATGAGGAGTACGGCTGTCAAAGAAGACAGTATGTCGGAAAACGAGTACGTCCAGCTACAATAGGGACCGTGCGGCTGGAATCTTGTACAACTTCTAATGAAGGTCCTATCCTCTCCTCAGAACCATCTCCTTGTTTTATAATAGATGTGCGTTTAGGACCTAATAATTACAAAGCCTCTGCCTTGATAGATTCAGGAGCCTCAGCTTGTTTTTTAGATGAAGAATTTGCTAGATGTCATAGAATATCATTAATACAAAAAACTAAACCTGTACACGTAGAAGTCATAGATGGTCGTCCGTTGTCTTCTGGAGATGTAACTCACGAAACACTTCCTGTAGATGTAGTAATAAATGGTCATAGTAGTTGCGTAATTTTTAATATAATTAGATCTCCCTCTAATCCAATAATTTTAGGCTTATCATGGTTAGAAAAGTATAATCCTCGAATAGATTGGATTTCTCGTAAACTTGATTTTCCTCGGAGCATTAGTAACAGTT
Source organism: Physcomitrium patens (assembly GCF_059467195.1). Lineage (NCBI taxonomy): Eukaryota > Viridiplantae > Streptophyta > Bryopsida > Funariales > Funariaceae > Physcomitrium > Physcomitrium patens. The sequence continues at coordinate 7,952,150 of NC_143421.1, forward strand.
CTATTAATCAAATAAAAAACCATGAGTCTAGTATAGTAAAACCCGCACTTATAGGTGCAAAAGCATTTATACACGCACCAAAAGAAGGATCAACTTTTGCTATTTATGCTGCACCTATTTCTGAAAGCGTAAAGACTTCAAGTGGCATTCCAAGTCAATATCAAGATTATCAAGACGTTTTTGAGAAAAAGAATGCAGATATTCTTCCTGAGCATCGCCCATACGATTGTTCAATCGATCTCAAGGAAGGAACTCAGCCACCATTTGGACCAATTTACAGTTTATCGCAAGATGAGTTGGCTGAACTCAAGACATATATTGACGAAAATTTAGCGAAGAATTTCATACGCCATTCAAAATCTCCAGCAGGAGCTCCAATTCTATTCGTAAAGAAAAAAGATGGATCTTTACGAATGTGTGTTGACTATCGAGGACTCAACAAGATCACAATCAAGAACAGGTATCCATTACCTTTGATATCAGGACTCCTTGACCAGTTGAATCAAGCTAAGATCTATACAAAAATAGATCTAAGAGGAGCATATAATCTAGTACGGATCAAAGAAGGAGATGAATGGAAGACTGCGTTTCAAACCAGGTATGGACATTTCGAATATAATGTCATGCCCTTTGGACTCACGAATGCACCAGCTGCTTTTCAACATCTCATGAATGATGTATTTCGTGAATTCTTAGACAATTTTGTCGTCTGCTATCTAGACGATATCTTGATCTATTCTAAGAACGTCGAAGAACATGAAATACATGTTCGTCAAGTATTACAAAAACTTAGAGATGCAGGATTGTACGCCAAGATAGAAAAGTGTGTATTTCACACTACTCAAGTTGACTTTTTAGGATACATCATTTCAAATGATGGTCTTATGATGGATTCTAAGAAAGTCCAAACAATCATGGATTGGAAGATTCCAAAGACTGTAAGAGATGTCCAATGTTTCTTGGGATTTGCCAATTACTATCGGATCTTCATCAAAGACTTCTCACGAGTTGCAGCTCCACTTACATGCTTGACTAGTAAAGATAAATTCCAATGGAATCAAGAAGCAGAAGCAACATTTGAAGCCTTGAAGACATCGTTTGTCTCTGCACCAGTCTTATATCGTGTTGACTTTTCCAAGGTATTTTTTATGGAAACACACGCATCGGATTTTCCCTTGGGTGCAGTTTTATCACAAATGGGAACAAATGACAAATTTCATCCGATAGCTTTTCATTCAAGAAAATTCTCAGCAGCCGAGATCAATTATGAGATCCACGATAAAGAACTTCTTGCAATCGTGGATTCTTTTCAAGAATGGCGTCATTATCTAGAAGATGCTTCTAGTCCAGTCACTGTGTATACAGATCACAAGAACCTCGAGTATTTTATGTCAACACGCGTGTTGAATCGTCGTCAAGCTCGTTGGAGTATGTCTTTGTTATGATTCGACTTCATTATCACTTATCGGCCAGGAAAACAACAAGGTTTGTCCGATGCCCTGTCTAGACGTTCTTATTTTGCACCAAAAGAAGGAGATGCAGCTTTTGAGCAACAAAGAACGGTCCTCTTGAAACCGGAGCAATTTCATCTCCGAGCAGTGAAATCAACACTGACTGTTGATTCAACTTTTCTCAAGCAAATCCAGTCCAGTATGTCCTCAGACCCTCTTGTTTATGATATCGAGAATAATTCTTCCAAGTCTCATGATTCTTCTAAGTTCGAGTTCAAGAATAATCTATTATATTTTGAAGGACGCTATATGTTCCAGAAGGAAAAGCACGTTTGCGTGTTCTTCAAGCACGTCATGACTTTCCAGCAGCAGGTCACTTTGGATATAATAAGACTTTGGAACTCATATCAAGAGATTTTTGGTGGCCACAAATGTGGAAGTCAGTCAAAGACTTTGTACAATCATGTGATATTTGTTCAAGATCAAAAATTCCTCGACATCGACCTTACGGACTTCTTCAGCCATTATCTATACCAGAACAACCATGGTCTTCTGTTTCTATGGATTTCATCACAGATCTTCCAAACTCAAGATCTTATGATTCTATATTTGTGATAGTAGATCGTTTCACCAAGATGGCACATTTTGTGCCATGTACAAAATCTATCACAGGTGAAGAAACAGCTAAGCTTTTCATTGATAATATCTATCGCTATCATGGATTACCTAAAGATATCATATCGGATAGGGGAACTCAATTTGTGTCGAGATTCTGGAGGACTCTTTTCAAGATTTTAAAAGTGGACATAAAGCTATCTTCAGCTTTCCATCCTCAAACTGATGGACAAACAGAGCACGTAAACCAAGTCTTGGAACAGTATTTAAGGTGTACCAACAACTACCAACAAGATGATTGGACAATCCTTCTGCCATTGGCAGAGTTTGCTTATAATAATACAGTACATTCTTCCACGCAACAAACACCTTTCTTTGCCAATTATGGCTATCATCCACGACTTGATACTTTTGATTTTTCAAAAGTTGATAATCCTGCAGCAGAAGACATGGCAAATTGGTTGTTAGAGTTACATGCAATAATGAAGGCGCAGTTGAAGAAAGCTCAAGAACGACAAAAGATAAATGCAGATGTATATCGTAAAGAGCAACCACAACTCAACGTGGGTGATAAGGTATGGCTACTTCGTCGCAATATCAAGACCACTCGACCTTGTGACAAATTGGACTATCGTAGGCTTGGCCCCTTTTCTGTTTCTGAACAGATCAACCCAGTTGCATATCGGTTACATCTACCGGAGTCAATGAAGATCCATCCTGTATTCCACGTGTCTCTTCTTGAACCATATAAGACAGTGGATATACAAGGAAGAAGACAAATGCCACCGCCTCCTATAGAAGTAGATAATAATGAAGAATTTGAGGTGGAAGAGATATTAGACTCAAGGCGGCGCCGAAATAAGCTGGAATATCTTGTTCATTGGCGCGGATATGATATTAGTGAGCGCACATGGGAGCCATCCAGGAATCTAGCAAATGCATCAGCTAAAGTCAAAGTTTTTCATCAACGACATCCATCAAAACCAAGATGAAAACCTCTCTTATAAAAGAGACAAGATTGAGGCAAGATAACATTCAATTTCCTATCCTTGTTTATAACTTCTTTACATTTGTGACGCTAATTAGATGGAGAGCCAACAACCAGCGGATTCAACTCAAGAACCTTCGTTTGCTGACCTGTCGGACGAGACATTACGATTGTCACAACCTTCAAGACGACGCAATCGAGATGAAGATCTTCAAGAACGACATGTTCTTCCTCGAACAGATGGTGAGATACAACGCGTTTGGTATCACGATTTGGGAAGGGACTCCCGATGTTTGGTGATTTTGCTAGAGGTAGGAACAACTCCTGATGGTGTTCCGAATATTCTATTCGAAGGAAGTTATGAAGGCCTCAATAATGATCAAATAACTGGGTGGTCTTCCCGCCCTGGTATGGGACACTACCGATGGTTGAGAGGCCCTATCAATCATCTTCGAAGAGAACAGAGATCAGAGTATGTGGCGAATATAATTCGTCGCATCATAGATTTCCTCAACATATGATGACCGCTCCTCGTGGAACTCGTCTCTAGAAGGGGGGATAATGTCACGGCCATAATCACATAAGCTAATAATTACATATAGAAATAGGTAGAAGTAAGTAAAAGTAGATAAAAGTAAGTTAATTGTATAATATTTAATATAGAAGCTGCCTAGAAACTTCCTAGACGCTGCTTTGACTTCATAGGTGTCTTTAATTGACTTTTTGGATTAGAAACGTGGTCAACAAGTTGGCCATGTGCCACACATGTTGTTAGCTTGAAGATCAAGCTAACTATGTGGCCCACACGTAGGAAAACTTGCCTTGTAAGTCAAGGCATGTGTCCTACAAAGTCAACACATATTGGAGGTCCTATAGAACGTCGCCACGTAGCCCCTAGTTAGATAGTATATATAGAGACAAGAGTGAAGGCTTCTTCACTCTTGTCAACTCCTTTCTTGCTTCTAGTCTAGTTTCAAGGGTCTCTAGTTTTCTTGTATTTTGGCAATAGCTATTCCAGTTTCTTTCTTAATATACATATTTCTATTTTGTCCTATTTCTTTTTTGAGAAAAGTCTCACTTACTCTTTAGCTTTCATCGAGTTCTTGTCCTTGACATTATCATATTTAGCAAAAATAATCAATTGTTTGATTTAATACATGAATATTAGAAAAAAATAAAAATAAAAAAACATATTACAATATATTTTAACATGTGAAGAAACTAACCAATTATTAAAGCATTATTGTACTTGATACCAATTTCTAGTTTTAAAAATTTTGATACATATGTTGATAGATATTTATTTTTTTGTAAAACAATTTAAAATTTCTTGTTGAAAAATTTAGATTTCTCTTGGTTGATGCACAAATATAGATAAGCATCATGTCAAGTCTCCATCTAAGTTGTTGAATATACAATCTTATTGTTTTAAACTAATGAAAATAAAAATGAGCATGTCATTTAAGTAATTTTTTTTTATTGTATTTTAATATGTTTGAAATTATTAACTAAGAAATCGGAGCTAAATTAAGAGTCATATTTGTTTAATAAACTTTAAACATGGATTTATTATTAACAAAAATATTCTAGAGAACAACTCTTAGTTTTAAAATTAATGCAATTGCATTTACAAGAATTATTTAGAATTATGTAATTATTAGAAAAACTCATATCAATTCTATATATTCTTGATTAGTCTTTTGTGATGTTGATTGAGCTGATAGACAAAGTTGATGCATAACAAGCATCAATTTTATTATTTTTCCATGCATTGATGCTATGAATTTCTTATTTTTAATAAGTTTTCCTTGATTATAAAAATTTAATAATTTCAATAAAAAAATAATAATAATTAAAAGAGGATATTCTTTAACTTCTTAAATAACATAATATTTTTAAGAAAAATAGATTGTCTAATCTCGATTAAAAAAACATGAAGCTTTGGCATTATATATTGTAGTCTTATCAAATCATTAACGACATGAATTTTTTTTAAAAATTCAAAGGCTATAATCTCTTGTATTCCAAAGATAAAATAATAATAATAATAATAATAAATAAATATACGATAGAAAGATATTATAATATCTATTTTTAAATACAATAAATATGTGGAATATGGAATCAAGACTAAAATTCAAGAAAAATATTATTAAGACTAAAGATGGCATTAATATTGCTTTTCTATATACTAACCCCAAAAAAGGCTTAATGGAAGCCTTGATGTTTTTTAGCTTTAATTATTTTATGTATCATGACAGTGGCAATGAAGTTTTATTTTTATTTTTTGTTAACTTGCAGCAAAGAATTGTATATTTTTTGGGATATAAAGGTTCAATATGAGACCATGTGAGTTGATTGTTTTATAATTAATAATCATAAAGATATTAACTTTTATATATAATTACATTACTTTAACAACATGAAGACTATCAACAAGAGGTTCAATCATGAATACGATGTAATTATTGAATATTTTGGTTTAGATGTTACACCAACTTCGAAGTTGTAAAATAAATGTCACATAAAATTATAACTATATATTTATGCAATTGATACTTTGGAATTGTCTCTTATGACTTAATAAATTTTATTTGGATTTTCCAAATGTTCTTCTTCAACATTAAATTTTTAATCTCATATAACAAAAGTTTATTTTTGTTAGCAGTCTAATTGGTCTTTGGTGCTTAGATTTTTGCAATTTAGACATATTGCAATAAATGAAAAAAACTTATCATGTTTATTTGGATCATAATTATTTAAAAAATCTTAATTTAAGTTTGAGATATTAAAATATAAGTAAGTAAAGTAAAGGTTTTTCTACATTTTGAGATTTACCCTATTTTAATTTGAGCTCTAACCAATGTACTTCTGAGGTGTAAGTAGTCCTTTAGAACATAACTATAAGATTATATAATTGAAATATATATCAATTAATAACTTAAAGAAGTATGTTATGAGGCAATGTTCATGATTTCTTTGGTGATCTATTATATTCTTCTTGCATCTATATTTATTTTCAAATCATCAAAAGTTATTTAAATCTATTGTAAATTTTATTTTTATAAAAAAAACAAGTAGCAATATTAATCTTAGCGTAGTAAATATAAGAAAACTTTTGAAATAAGTGTGTCATCTTTGTTGTTGCAAAATTTTTCAGTACTAAGGTTTTATCCAATAATTTGGTGAGAGAAGCCAATTCCATTCTTTTCTAGAGACTCATAATTTCATCTTTACTATGGCCTAACTTATATTTTCTTGTATTAAAACAAAACTTTGCTAATTAATTATATGTTAGATTGGTGTCTAACTTCTAATTTTGTATAGATTAAATTAATTTTTAGTGCTCTATTAAACTTTCTAAAAGATTAATTAAATTATATATTTTTAATAAAATGTTTTTAATTAAATTATTTTTATATGAGCAAGTCATATAAAAGGTCTTAACAATTCTTATAATTTGTAGATTGTAACATGATGTAACCAATTGTTTGCACCTATTTTATCTAAATTTTTTAACTATATGTGAGATTTATATTCAAGATGTAGCATTGCATTTCATATGGTCTATAAAATATTTTTTTATTCTAATCATAAATAAAAACTTATAAACTTTAGAGTTATCTTTAAAAATATCTTAGCCACTACTGTAATTAAATATGATATATACTAAAATCAATTTAGGTTAAGATAGACATAAACTAAATCTCTTATGTAATTAAATTTTAAGATTTTATAATTTTATTTTTACACTGTACATGATATAAAACATGTGTTTTTAAACAAAATAACATCTAATACTTTCAATTTTTATCTCAAATAAGTAATTTTTAAAATAAAATTATCTAAGGGATTTTTAAAAATACTTGGTTCTTTTAGTTATATGCACATAAAAATTTATATGCTATTAGGCTAAAATTGTTGAAATTTCAATCTTTACACACAACCAAAAGTCAACTATTTAATTTAAAATCATTATTCTATTACTTAGATTAAAAATACAAATTATTGTAACTATTAGTATCATTTTTTCCTACATAGTATTTTTTTACAAGTATATATATGTATATATATATATATATATATATATACATATATAATATGATGTGTACTTTTACAAAATAAATAATTATTTCATGTATTTAATTTTATAAATTTGACACACATTAAATTAGAATACAAACTAACATTAAAAAGAAGATAAAATAATTATATATATATATATATATATATATATATATATATGATTCTAGTTAATTCTATGCACACATGTATAAACTCTAAATATCCATTGTAGTTTGAATGCAATTTATTTTTAAACATGACGTTGTACTCAGAATCAAAAAAAATCTTCAATAATAAAAGTACATACTTTAGCTGTTCTTATTATTAATTTTGATTTTTAACAAAGAATGAAGAATTTAATTTTTTAATATCATTTATTTTTCCTAAAATATAGTAAATGAAACATGAGCATACATTTGTTACCAATAGGTCCATTTGTGCAATTAGGAAAAAAGTGAAACCCTAATATATATATATATATATATATATATATATACATATCATTAAAAGAAATATAATAGCCATCAATATATTTAACATTTTTTATTAAAAAAATATATTTAGTAATTTGATATAAATTTCTTTAATATATATTTTGATAATTATATATATACATACATAAAACAAAAAATTAACATATTATTTTAAAAAAAATTTAAAATATATATTTTTATTAAATTTAAAAACACTAGACATGATTTATTAAGACTTGATGAAATTTGAGATATTAAGAAATATCAATCTACATTCTTAAACAAACCTAAGGCGATATTTAAAACTTTGTATGTTATGATTCTAATATTAAGTTGTTGAAGAGATTTCTTCTTGTATTTTTTATTATGCATGAATGTCAAATTTCTCGAAACATTACAAAAAAAGTTTTGTCACTTGTGCATTGCATTATTTATATTAACTTAATAAGTTTGATATAGTAAAGATCAACTTTACATAAATGGTTTTTTAAGTTTTTTTTAATAAAATCTATTTTTAGATGTATGTATGGATGTGAAATTTAGATGGTCAATAATACAATCAATAAAAAAAAAAATTATAGCAAAAATAATAAATTATTTATATTGTATCGTAAATTTTTAAAAAATAAAATTATTTAATTGATGCAAATTTTCAATGAGTTATTTTTAAATTCTTATATTGTTATATATATTACAAAAAAGTTATTGCCAAAACACTAAGAAAATTTTAACCCAATGATAAAAATATCATAACTCAAATTTTATTGGAGATTATTATTGACATTACACTAATTATTATAATTCATCACTCTCTAAATTATTTGTTGCAAGAAAGTATCTTCTTATAAGTGTATTAAAATTTTACAAGAAACGAAGTTTTAGTAATGTTGATCACACATCTTTATCTGGCTATCTTATTACTTTAAGAACCATCACTGATTTTTTGTAATATTTTTTTATATTTTTGGTATTATATTAAACTTTAGCCTATAGATTCTAACCTAAATATATCATCATAATACCATCGATCTATTCAATTGCATTATTTCAGATTTTTCAGAAGAAGATTATCTTATGATTTAATATTTGTTTTAGCATCTAATTTATCAATTAAAACATTAATATCTTATTTTAATAAAGGAAGAAAAAAGAAGAAAAATAAAATTTAAAAAATTATACTAAAAATTCTTTAAAACAATAAAAAAATTTAAAAAACAATAATCAAATTTATTTTTATATGAATATATATATATATATATATATATATATAAAATATATAATATAAAAAACTAAAAATGATTATTTTCAATATTATATATTTACATAACAACATATCTAGAAAGATCTAGTATTTCTTTACCAAGCTTTTAGTAATCAATTTCATAAACTATTATATAAAGATTATCATGAAGTTATTTTTATAAGACATATCAATTAAAATAAAGTAAGTTTTTTTTACAGAAACCGTGTGTATATTTATAAATATTTTTTTTAAATAATGAAAAATATAAAAAATCGTTGTAAATCATATCAATATCACTTTAAAATGTTTTAAATTTTTTTAAAAAATTATACTCTATACAAAACTACAAATATTTATTATTTGTTTAGCATCAATAGCTTTAACAAACTAGAATCTCTTATTTGATAATTTTAAAAACATCATACATGTCATAATTCAATAATCATCTTTAAACTCGTTTTATCATCTTTAAACTTGTTTAAAATATTAGATTTCTTGTTTTATACAATAAACTAAATCTAATTAAAATCATCAAAGAACTTCCATAATTTTTATTAGTAGATAGCAAAAAAAGAAAATTGATAGACTTAAAATTCATAGAAAAATAGAAGGCCAATGACATAATCTCAACATGAAATCCACTTAGTGAAAAATTCATCTAACTCAGAAGAAAAGAGGCAAATAGAACATGATTTGTGACGAACTTCAAAGCAGGAAAAATCACACAAAGCAGCCTTTAGTCTTGTCCTAACTTCAAAACTAGTGACACAGAAATATTTATCTTTTGACAAGTTCAAATCTACTTCATCCAAGGACATCAATAATATCTTATTCTATGTCCTCATAATCTGAGCACGATGTCTGAAGAGATGAACTACATCTCATTTTCCTGCTTTGATGGCCACAATGACAAAATCACCTGCCCATCATTTTAGGGTTGTTTTCTGCTGTGACAACCAAGTGTCGTCCAAGGTCTGGGTTAGCAACTCCAAAAGAGGTGGTGTTGCGGTGGCGCGAGGATGGTGAAGAAGAAGAAGATATCTCAGTCCTTGCTTTGGGAACCCACCAAAATGGAACCAAGTGGATCTATGTCATGGATCTTCGCGCCTCCATCTCCACCTGTCGTCGCACTGCGCAGCCAGCTTGATGCCACTTGGCTCGCTTGGCCCTTCTCCCTTCTCTGTTTGCTTCATATCTTCTTTGTGATTGTCATCACTCCCTGTTTTGTAGTGTTGCCTATTTTCTTCTCAAAGCTGGACACAATCAGAGCTCTTTTCATAGTGTGGTGTAATCTGTTGAAGTGAGAGTTTGAAGACAGTTGGAAAGTTTGGTTCATTCTCTGAGCAGTTTGCTGCAGCAAGATGGGTGAGTTCCTTTTGGTTCTGTATTTGCAGCTGTCTTGTAGACTGATCAGGTGTTTTTTTGTGTGCGTGTGTGGGCTTTGTGCTGTGGATGGGTGTCGGTGGCATGAAAGTTGTGATGGAGTTTTTGGTTTCGTGATGCTCTTGGGTCGGTGTTGATATGATTGGGTTCGGTGTGTAGATCCTGCTCAAGGGCAGACGGAAGGGAAGTCGTTGACGTCGAAATTGAAGGCGAAGGTGAGGGGCGTGAAGAAAGTTAAAAACCACTTGCCCGGACGGCACAGGCGTGACACCGAAAATCCACAAGGAGATGTCGCCGTCCACGATGATGATGATGATAGCTCTGGCTCCAGCTCTGATGCGTCTCCCAGAGTTAGTACATCTCATTCTCTACCTCTCTCTATCTCTCCCTCAACTTTCTACCCTTTTTAATTCTTGCATTCCGTATGTTCTGCGTCTTGACGCATAGATTTGGCAGAACTTGAAGTCGACATTGGCTGAGACATTAGCGTTGTATACTTATTTTTCTTACATACCTTGTTTGGATCACGGCAGAAACCCGGTCCGGAGACGGGATACAACGTCGGTCAATCCACACCTTTTACAACAGTGAAGACCACTCCACTGAAATCAGACCACTCCGCCAAGTCGCAGGATAGGAGATCTCCGCCTAGGTCGCACAACCGCGACTACGAATCGAAGCTTTCTAATGACAATTCGGGATATCGAGCATCCGATGGCCCCCCAAGCTCAATGACCCCCTCTGTGGAGGAAAAATTCCAGTATTTGGGTGTTGGAGACCGATCTAGACCTGCAAACTATCCGAATGATCACTCTTATCAGATTGGACAACATTACCCCACCACGGCAACAGAGGTACGATCGCGACTGTATAGTAGAACATAATCGTTGAATGGTGCAATGGTGCAATTGTCCATTTTCTTTGGATGTACTGAAGTAATGGTTTCATTCTTATTGCCGCTTTACAGGGCGTGCCGAAGATTGGGTACAGTGAGCATGACACCAAGCCCCCTGGATTGTTGGCACGCGTGCAAGATACAGTTGGAGGGGTCGCCGCGGCAGTGGGGTCACAAGTGGGCTACTATAATGAAGTAGATGCTACCCCTCATGAGCAGCCATCAACGGATCCAAATGCACCGTCGGTGTTGGACAAGGCGAAACACACACTCGGATTGGCCAAGCCAAGTGACCCAAACTCGCCGACAGTGATGGAGAAGGCGAAGCACACACTCGGAATGGATAAGCCTAGCGATCCGAACGCGCCTACAGTGATGGAGAAGACGAAGGCTCTTTTAGGAATGGGTAAGCCTGGAGATCGAGATGCGCAGACTATAATGTAGAAGTCTTGGGAGTTGAGAATGAAAATTGGAATGAAAAATAACCCCAATTTACGCAGGAGACTTGAGATTATTCACTCTTGAGTGTTATCATGTGGAAATGTAGATTATGGCAGTGTAGAAAGGAGGATGCGAACTACTTCTGCATTAGACTAGAAATCCTCGATACAATTGGACCTCAACCTTATGGGAAATGTGAAATAATGCAAAGTGATGTAAATGGCATGTATATTCAGGAAATCGTAGTTCGGAGCTCAGAGACGTTGGAAGCTTATCATTTACGCAAATGTATGACGAGTCTTACAATATCTTTGATGAATTCTGAGTTTCATTGGAATGTGATACATGATAGTTTTTCCAACAGCCGGTATTCAATCTGGGATAAATTGGTTGAGGTACGCATTGTAGCTCTCCTTTCACTCACAATTCTGAGAAAATTAACGATTGGTGAAGTTCCCCAATATCGACTAATAGGTCTTTCTTTGGTTGTACCGCGTCTGTAGAAGTCATAATTCTTTATGAAAAAGTTTTTCATAAAAATATTTATGAACATTTGATTTTGTATCCTTACTCATAACACATAATTACTTCACGTAAAATAAAAAGCTACATGCTAAGTACCTCACTGCGTAATACAGATTTTACACACTGCTCACACAGGCAACTTATGTTTTAATCAGGTTGGCTCTACGTAGCTAAAGCAAATGGTGTATATAACATGTATTATTGATTAATGTTCGCCTGCTCAAGGCCTATTCCATTTGTAGAATTATTAATCAGCAAGCTAACATTAATCAATAATTATTCCATTTGTAGAAATTATAAAAGCTGAAATAAGTGGTAGGTTATTGAAATCATACTTAACAATTAAAATTTATTTTATTTTGGCCCTGTATAGTTTTTGAATGATTCAATGCTTGAAACGCTGATAGGCTAGGGCGTTGGGTTAAGTATTACTGAGATACAGAGCAGTGTTGAGAGGATAAGAGTCAAGATCGGAGAGAAATCTCATATACAAAAGCCAACGGCTGGTATTGTACATGAACCAACAGGAGACAAGACCTCAAAACTACCTAATAACCGCATGAGATAGGACCAGTAAACGGCTTAGTTGGGCCTGGCGACCAAGAAACCGCAGATCTGGACCTGCTTGACATTGTCGAAGCCCAACACGCGCACGAAGCAGCCGGGGAAGGTCTTCTTGCACTCCTCAATCTCCCTCAACACCTGGGCAGAGTCATTGCACCCGAACATGGGCAGCTTCCACATGGTCCAGTAGCGACCATCGTAGTATCCGGGGGATGAGTTGTTGGTGCGGGACACACCGTTGGCGTTCTGTACCAAAACAACATACGAATCAGAAGCAGCCTAAAAGCAGACTTACCCAATTACTCAAAAACCAATTCTCATAATAAACAACCGTCACAGCCTAGCGCACCGGTGCGGCATTGCATGCAAGTCCCACAAAGGCAAAGAAACACCATCGCACAACATCCAACGTCGTCAAGCCACCCGCTACCAACAACACGACGAAGAGTTTCCCAAAAAGCTTACCACGTCGAACTCGAGGCAGGGGATGAGCTTCTGCTGGATCATGTACTCCACCTGCTTGGCGATGGCGTCATCAGACAGTGGGGGCAAGTAGGAGAAGGTCTCGAACTTGGTCATGCCGATGGGGTTCCACACCTGCATGCACTGCACGCGGCTACCATTCTGGACCGAGCTCAAGGTTTGGGCCTTGCTGGAGAACAAGGTGTTGCTCTTGAGGCCAGAGAAGGCCTTGACGGAGGAGGACTCCGAGGTGGACACAGCCGAGGAGGCAGCAGCGAAGGCAGTGGGTGCCACCACGGTGGTAGCGGCAACGATAGATGCCATGGCAACAGGAGGATTGCAGGCAACAACAACAACACAGTGCAGATGAGGAAACAAACTAGCGAGTAAAGGGAGATGGGTTTACTGCAGAGATCAAAGTGGGAGGGAATTATGTAGGAAGTGGGTGTTGGATTGCGGAGATGGCTATGGAATCAAGCATGGCCACAGGCTGCTGCAGGGGCTGGGGGGCGTCACCTGATCCATGGCTCCGGTGGAGCGACAGAGATCGGCTCGCGGTGGCGGAGCGTTGTGAGGCTGTGAGATTACCGCCACCGTAAAAACAAAAACCAATATAAAAAAATCAAAAAAAAGTTCATCGACTTTTCGCCAATCCAGGTCTAATTTTTCAATGGAGTGACTTTGCTTTATTGGGTCCCTCTCTCCCTTTCGCCTTTTCCTTGATACTTTTCAGATCGAATGGGATAAAAAGATTTGGCTTTTGTGTGATTTTTCTTTTTGTTATGATTTTTTCAACAGACTTCAGTGTTCATGGGTGCTTATTGGAAAAGTAAGGCTTTTGGGGAACCAATTAGTTTTGTGGATTTATTTTATTTTTCACTTTGGATGAAGTGTTGTTTGTACATGATGTTTTGAAATTTCTGCAAAAATGTATGTGGATGGTAGTGATTATTTATTTCATTCAATAGAGTTTGAATTTTCTGTGAATTATCAAATGTAAATTTATGACCAGTAATGTGCTTTCTGGTTTCATTCGAAGTATTTCATTTATTTGGTTATTACTAAAATTATTTTTTGATTTTTGAGCACAAAATAAATGCAGAACTTTAATTGTAATTGGTTTCACTTCCTGATGAAATAGTTTGGATGAATTCGTGTGTTTTCATTTATTTTATCATTCATTTTATAAATTGCCAATCAATTTTTTCTCTAATTTACAACAATCAAGTTCACAAAAGATCAAGAGTTGTTTTTATTTATTTTTTTATTTATTTATGTAGGCTCTGAAATACGCTCGATTATAAAATCAAATCAAAAGATGAATAATAAATCATTTCATTTTTGGATGTTTTTAATTCTAATTTATTATATTTCAACTTATCGAGCTTTTACAGAACGTTATCATATACTCATGCTTAGCACCTACAACACCGAGCGAAAATCATTTGCGGCAACTTACACAAATTGCAGCAACCTGTTGTTATTGGCCTAGATTTGTAGTAACGAACTGATCACTACCCATTGTTGCAATTCAAAAACTACTATCAATTGTTCATTTAATCAACGCTAATTTATGTGCAACCTGCATGTATTTCATGCACACTGGTGCATACAGAAACACAACACAAATACATGATTTCTAATGCACCCAGATCAACTTCCTAACCACCAAATCTTTTAAACCTCACTTTTTCATTTTTTTTAATTTATTTTTTGTTTTAAGGACGACCACAGCCGATCTACTTCCTATTGTGGATGCTCTGAAAGTTCTCAATATTACCTGAATGTTGGTTACAAAAAGGTTTCTGAAATCCTTTGTCTCAACTTATGGGTACCAGGGACTTCATGCCACCAGTCTATACAGCAAATAACGGATTTAACCAAGGGATGTTAGTGGCTGGATTCCTAATGCACATTAAGCTAACTAACTAACTTGCAGTTGGGTAAACGTAACCTACCCCACTAGGTTATGCTGAGCAAAGCTTGAAAATGTTCTCCTGAAACACCAGGAAATGGTGTTTACCAAATTGAGTCTCAACCTTGAAGTCCTTCACTTGGGCCAGGCATGTACTCTTCCTCCTCCTCTGCATTATCATCCTCATCTGATGCTTCGGCAGGTGTTGCGGCCTGTTGCTCTTCTGTAGGATCTGTATCGTCCATTTTCGGAGCTGACTTGACCACAAGCTTTCCTCTGTGCTTTTCGATCTCCTTTGTGCACGCATTTAAGGCATTTTCTAACACAGTAATGCCAAGTTCCTGGCGAACACAATGAACGGGTTAAGCCTCGAGTGTGACATATTACATCGTTTGAATCCTCTAACTCTCCAGAATGAGTACTCTAAAATGTATTTGTCTGTGCTCAAATTGGGAAAACTGGCCACGTACTGCAAATTGGATGTAACGAAACTGAAAGTCTATATCAGAACGAAGTGGTGAACAAGCATAACTGCGAGTGTGTACTCGTTAACAAGACAACCATTCAAAATGATCAAACAAAGAAAAAAGAAAAAATAATTTTTTAAAACCCTTCTGACCTTATTAAGAGTCTGAGTGGTGAGAACATATAGCGGAGGTGCGACAAGCTTTATCTTCACAGGGCACTCCTCAGTTCCAGCAGCCTCAGCCTTTCTCATTGCAGACTGAAACAACAAGCCGCTCAGAAATGAGATTATAAAAATCCATGGCACACATCAACAGTATTGTTTTCGCGTAAGATATTCCTTCAACTCCAGGAAAAAGGAACGTCATACTGAGATGGGGTGATGGAGCTTTCAACCCCGTTCTCTACGTTATAGCCGTGCCAACTATAATACAGGCAATCTACAACACTGAGCACAAACAAGTGCAGATGAACTTTTAGGCAATAGCAACATTGTCTCACCTGAATATGTAAAACCCCATCGAACTGAAAACATTTTAACTCAATGTCAGCACGAATTTTCAATGGCTGAGGGGTCATTCTTCTTTTGATGTTCTTGATGAGAGCATCTTGTACAGGTTCAGTCATAGCTGGCACTATCTTCGTTACCTGCATCATAGAACCCACACGAGAAACAGCAGCAGTTCAGAACCGGAAACATCTTAGAATGCTGCATGGAAGAATATTTAGCACATAGATCATAAAAAACTGAAAATAAATATTCCATTTCCAACAAACCTCCTTATCACCCTCCATTTCCTTCACTTCTTTCGTGAGTCCATTGAGCACAGAATCAGGATCATTGACTATCAACTTGAAGGCCTGACCATCAATTCAACGAGATAACACGTCATTCAACCTTCAAGGTGCATATTGTAATACTTCGAAAACCTCAAAAATAGAGCTGCATAGTCTAAAGAAGGTTAATTTCATTCCTAATCGTCAGGGAATGAATAGAGAAAAACCGCCACACACACGGTATGCAGACATCTTCGCAAACTTCTTCTAAACATCAACTTGAAAATTCGTCTTTTACTACTAAACAATGATAACAACGATCGCCAAGAGTTTGTGCCCACCTCAAATGCATGACCATACTTCTTGTAGAGCGGCCAGCCCACATGAGTATAAATATCCTGCCACATCAATGAGTCCACGCGATCTTCAAACATTCCATGAGCATTGACAAGTTCACGATACTGAGCACAGCAGCAATAGACGCGGATTTTACTAACAACACAAAAGTATTTCATAGAAACTTGATCGAATAATGAGCATTGCAGGAAAGGCTGGGACCTTCTACTGAACATAAAATTTACCTCCAAATCAGCCTCCAATGTGTCAGCGACATGTCGCATGATCGAATGTACCAACTTGCTCTTATTATAACGCTCCTCGCACCTGGCAATATCCTCCTCAGACACTCTGCGCTTGCTAAGATCTATGTAGCCCTTCTCCTTGTCCACTCTGACGACCATCACAGGCTCCTGGCGTCCGACCTTGATCAAGCTACTTATGCTTCGAATACGTCGACGAGATAGCTCCGACAGGAGAATCATTCCCTCGATGTTATTATATTCAAGTAGTGAAACATACGCACCCATCTCGGCGATGTTTTTCACCTGCAACTCAGAAACGCAACAATTAGGTGTGCAACACAAACCCGACCAACTTCTCCAAGGAACAATTCGCCATGAATCTAAAAACCGCTGCCATCACCTGTCTGATGAACCATTCATTATGTCCTTAAAGGAGTGGGAATCTAGATTGCACCTCTCTTGGATCCATTCTTAAGCAATCTGCATCCCACCATGCTAATAGGGTACTGACTGTTCACATCGAAGTGAGAAACAACGATCAACATCAACGTGGTCACAACACATACAAGGAAACCATAGGGGCTGGAACCACGTGAATCTGGCAAGTGAAGTAAGGATCACAGAGTGCTTGCTCTCACGGAAAATCTCTAGATTCACCACATTCACGATCACGAACACACCATAGCCTCGAAATTCAAGTACTGCCACGATCTCACCACGAATCCACACCCCTTGCCACAAATCCAGACACGACCGGACCTCACTAGAAACCTCAGTATACCAATCACCAAAACTCCAGAGCATCATGCATCAAACCACAAGACGAAACACACTCCAGCTCCGAGCTCAACACAACAATCCACCAAAACAACGAGCAACAACAGCAGATCCACTCACCGACACCATGACGACGTCGTCAACTTCCGGGTAGCGCGCTTCATACATCCGACAGTCACCAGCCGCCATGGCTGCATCAACAATCGAGCTCCGCGTCTGCGTAGATCTAATTCTGCTGATCTTCACACCGAGCTAAGATCAATCAAACAACGAAACTCAACCTCCACACAACCGATGCGAGGATTGGGGGAGCGATATCAACCTGGGAGTGACGATGCAACCCTACCAGGGAAGCTGCGTGAAAGTGTGATGTAGATCGGCATCGATCGAGCTTCGACCTACAATTTTTGTTGAATTCCCCACAAATTTTTGCTTGCGCGAGTTGCACCGACGTCGACGACGACGACGACGAACATTCAACTATCGATTTGGGTTCTGCCACGCCAGCGTGGCTCTCTGGATAGTAGACGTTGAAGCCTTCAATGTTTTCGTCTCAATGGTTGTGATGAAGAATTCCAAACTATTTTTACCCAAAAGTTTGGTGCTGTAGACGGTGCTTGGAACAATTACAAGGCCAGTGTAAAAATAATGTTATTGTTATTCTTATTAACCATAATATTTGATTTCTCAAGTAACTTCTTCATCTTTGGAATTAAACTCACGTAGTAGATGAAACAACGACACAACCAGCAGGTTCTTATTTGTAGTTTTTCACAAAAGCCATCATTGCTGGTAGAAAAAGGTGGGGGCTTTACAAGGAATTTCGGGGGAAGGTTTTGTGAAAATAAATAATTACATGCAGTGTTGTGCTCTGTTCTCATCGGCTGCAGGAGCCTTCAACTGTTCCGTATGGATTTCACATGAGATGGTTGATACATAGGTGTATCATTCACTGTGTTGATGCACGTGCACAAAGGCCACAATTTACTCAGAAGTTGGCAGGACGCTTGATGGTGGCAACTTGTCAGCCAAGCCTTATGAAAAGTTTTTAATAAAAGTTAAACAATAGTACATTTTGGGTAAATCCACCAACATTTTCAGCTCATTCTAAGTGTGCTTCTATACAGAGTTGAAACTTCACTATTAGTAAATTCTTTGTGATTTATTTGATGATAGGTTTTGATCGTGAAATATAAGTGGATAGTTATGTAAATTAAATGTAAATATAAGTACGTAAACATGGGTTCTTCTATTTGATCATGTTAAGATTTTTTTGTTGTTTTGTTTTTTTTGTTTTTTTTAGATGTTCTGTAATTTTTTGTGTGGAACAAGTTCATGAGGAGGAATTTCATGAAGTCATCTGATAAAAAACAAATTGGTAAAATTTAGTCATTTATTGCAAAATAAGATTGATTTGATTTAAAATAATTAATGGATACAAAAACAATTACAGAAGAAATTTAAGATTGTGCATTCATTCACCACTAAACACTAACCTTGAGCTAAGAATCGATTGACTATTCCATTGCATAATTGCAAATAGAACTAAATAAATTCAATAAACTCTATGCAACCATAACATAAAGAGACGCTCTAATTATAAATAACTTTCAAGAAATAAAGAAATAAAGACATAACACACACACACACACAGGAACAAAACCTATAAATAAATCTTCAAAAAGAAACTACAGCATCCAGTTCCACAAGAACGACAAAAACCCAACACATTCTCTCGCATAGAAAAAAGAAAAGAACAGAAAAAGAAACTCCACAAAATTGTTGTGTAGTCACTCTCCAAACAACACAAAAACTCTAAGAGAAGCGCAAACCACGTTCTCACCCAAAACAACAAGACTGAAACACCCACTCAACATTTTCCCAAAGTGCAACATTTCAGACTCTAAACAACGATAACCAAAAATACATTCTTTAACTCTCTAGTGGTGATTGTTGTTGTTGCTGTTGTTTAGTGTGTTCTAACCCTTGACAGAGTAGTTGCAACCTCAGTGGTGTTTGACAAGAGCAAATACCGAGAAACAATGTTGAGAAGCATGTACTGAAGCAGTGTCGTCACAATTTCCTCCATCGTCATCTTCTTCTTCTAGTTCCAGTTCGTTTGCTTTATAATAACTGCAGAGTCTGGGTGCGGCTTTTGCTCACCACCGCCTTCAAACCCAAGCGGAGCTAACGAGGCTGGTTCGAGGAGGAGCCGTCACGAATTCGATCAGCTCCGCGGCTGGCTGGCTGGCTGCAGCAGCAGCAGGAGGAGTGGCTGCATCGCGCCTCCCGTGACCCATCTTTCTGTGCGCCGTTTCAGCCACTGAGCGAGGATTCTGCGGAGCAAATCCCCACCCTCAGGCCCCACCCTCCCTTTGTGGTTGACCTCCACGCCGTGATCGGGCCTTAAAGGTAATTGGGTTTGTTTGCTGTGAGATTTGTGGGTTTTTGCTAGGGGCGGATATTCCCGCCGTGATACTTCAGCTTGCTTTTGCCCTTTTTCCGCTTGTGGCAGCAACTTCCAGTGCGTGCAGTTTACGTGGGTTGGAGTGTATTTGTCGAATCGTCTCTGGGTGTTGGTTTGGGCTTGCATTCGTCTCGGTGGTGTAGTCATTTCGATGTTGTTTCGAGAGAGGGAGAGAATGGAATAGTTAGTGGGCGATGAGGCTCTTCTGTGAAGAGTTCGAGTCATGCGAATGCTGTGTGGAAGCTTAGTGTTGGAGTCTCAATCCAGCTTGTTTTTAGCTGACAGAGATTTTTGTCTTCCCTACCCCTGGATTTAATTTTGAAGAGGTAGTTTGTTGTTGGTGGTGGTGTTGTTGGTGACTTCTGTAGAGATGGAAGAGGCAAATGAGGCAGTTCATGGTGTGGTTGAGGTCAAACCCTCCAATGCATGGAGACCGGATGCGGCCGGCATTTTTTTCTCCCTGCTTCTTGCAATGTGGGGAGTAGTGGTGGCAGTCCTTTTGAAGAATGGAAATACACGCTTGTGGCAAGTATTTGCTGCTTTCGTATTTTTTGAGGGAGTTAACAGGACCCTTGACCTTTATTTGCGTCGGAGATCAGAGATTGTGGGAGGGCTCACTCCCGCCGTCTATGCAGACTTTTTGAATACGTCAGTGTCTCTTGTACATTCTTCCATCATCTCCTTATTAGGTAAGGTAAGCGTTTCTACTCTCATTCCATTTTTCTCAAGATCTTATTTTATTTCATTTTGTCTTTTCTTATCTGTTTTCATAATGTTTTGGATAGGGCATAGGATTGTCATTGTGCTGGCATAGCGATTAGTTGCTGCAAGTGGCCATCTTCTACATAGAGCTATGCACCTAACTACTCGTATACCTGCGCAGTGGTTGGGTTGATGGTGAAGGAAGCAAAAGTGTCAGGATTACCGCACATGCTGTCTCACGACGTTCTTTATAATTGGACATGGCCTGGAGCATACACAGCTTTGGCTATATCCTGTGGTTACTTCACTTATGATCAACTGGATATGATAAGGAAGCATCTTTATAGTCCTAAGGCGCCGCACTTGCTTGTGCATCACGCAGTCCTTCTCACCTGCTTCACCCCTGCTCTTCAATTGGACTCATGTATCAATTACTTAATTCTCAGTCTCATATGCGAGGCAAGTCTTCGATTGGTCCTGCTCGCTGCCAGGAATCAGATAAATTATTTGATCCTTACGTAGGAACATTTGTTTGGCAGCTTGTCCCTTGTCTGATTCATGGAATCAATCCTGCGCCGTGTTAAACCTTAAACCCATGTCTTGAAGCTACAGCTTATCTTGCGAACTGTTTTGTTTCAGGTGCATTCAATATTCCTGCACTTGCGTAAAGTCAAAAAGCTCTCTTCACCGGAGAACGCAAGGAGTGCTGGGGGCGACACAGTTACTTGGGTGTTAAATTGGATCGCGTTCTTTTCGGCCAGACTGTTTGTTCATTTCTGGATAACGGGAAAGCTACTGTGGGACGCTTCTAAATTTCCCCGTGGGTTTGAGTGGCCGTTGGCCTTAACTGGCATGGTAGGTCTCAACGTCCTGAACGTGCTCCTTGGCCAAGGGCTTTATAAAGCGTTGATGAAAGAGAGGGCTTCTTCTCGCCGAAAAGATTAATCGCCATCCTCTATACTTTCATGTCTATGTCATCGGTCATATGTGGAAACGTCACCACAATATGGAAAGAGAAAGTCAAAGCATTCTTAACAGGAATGACACCTCCTGCTTCATTGTTGAATCCACCACGTATCAGGTCAGAGATTTGCACTGTTTTGTGCTGGGGAAAACATGCTTTCGTCTTTTACTTCATACAAGATCCGCCCAGATAGATTGATGGGGGAATGGAATTGAGTGGAAGCGAATTCAAGTCCCTGCTCCAAATAATCTTAGAGAGTTGTTGGAACCTACAGATGCACGGGGATATCTTAACGGTTTTGCTTCTCCTTCCACAGTTGTACTCCACGGAATGAAGAAAGGTCAGGATTGTAAAGATATTATTAGGTGTGATTCCACGGGGTAATTTATGCAACGGATACTTGCACTGAATAGGATCCTAAGGATTTCCATGGTATGAATTGCATGAATGGTCTGGTACAAGTTTCAGATAGGTGAGTTTTGGCTTCTCAGCTGTGACACATGCCATAAGGTCCATGTCAATGTGTTTTAATTAAGTGCCCTAAATATCCGAGAGCAGTAGTGCTGGTGTGTGTGTGTGCGTGTTTTTTTTTTTTTTTTTTTTTTTTTTTTTCGATGTGGACCGATTGCGGTTTACAATCCGTTTCGTTCGGTTTCTGGCTACAAATGACTTGTGCCGGCATATGAACTCGTAATATTCGAGCGAATCTTGGGACTCTGCTTCGCATACCAATCGAGAGGTAGCTTGAACTTTAGAGCGTTGTTTTTGAATTATTGAAAGATGATAGAAATTCTGCTGTTGTTCTAGTAGGTTGACCAGGTCTTTCCTCGATTTTAGTGGTGTTCCCACCTTCGTGTTTTCCTTGGTCTTAGAGGGGGTAACATTTTTTCAGTCACCTTCACCTAGGGTTCACAATCGGACCAGGCCTGGATTTTGTACACCGGGAAATGCTGAGAAAAGGAAAGAATTACTCCACTATGCTCCTTGTGTCAACACTCGGGTACCTGCTCTTCGACTTCTAGAAATCCGACACTTTTCGCAATCGACCACCTCTATTGGCTGGGAATGCAGTCAAACAAGGAAATAGCGTGCTTTGTC